>NC_056728.1:1105947185-1105964685 GCF_019279795.1 Protopterus annectens | reverse complement strand
GGTTTTGTATTTCTGATCTGTTTAGGTTAGTGTTTATGGGAGCTGCATGCAGTAGTGTTGAGATTAAGTGGGTTTGGACAATGGCAATCTTGGTATTCTTAGTGAAGTAGTGTTTGTTCCAGTATAATGTACCACGTTTGTATGTACTTTGTTTTACAGTCCGGGAAAAGTGAATATCGAAATTAAATTTCAACTCCTAAAATTTGGTGTGTGGTGATGGGGATATGATGGTGGTGTTTATTGAAGAGATTTTAAATATGCTAGGGGGTGCGTCAGATTTATTAGGATGGTAGAACATAAGTTTGCGTTTTTTTTTAGTGTTTTGGATCAGTTGAGCGTTTGTTAGCCAGGGGTCTACTGCAAGAAAGGCTTTCTGTGTTAGATTCTTAAGTTCTAGTAGAGAGGGTGCAGAACATATCACTGTCGAGTCATCTGCATATTGAATGAGAGAAGCCTGCTGGGGTTGACAGGTGGAGGTTATGTGTAAATATTGAGAATAAAAGTGGGTCTAAGATAGAGCCTTGGGGAACACACAGGGTTACAGGCAAAAGGGATGATAGGGTCTTTTGGCAAGAGACTACTTGCTGGCATCCAGTGAGGTAATAGTGGAACCAGGCAAGGGTAGAATTACAAAAATTTAGTTCAGACAGGACCTTTACCATTTCAAAGGCTTTTGACAGGTCAAGGAAGGTAGAAGACGATGCATAGTTATTGTTCCTCTGATAGTTGACAGTGTTAGTAACTGACATTATTGCGGCTGATGTGCTATGGAATGGTCAAAAGCTGTGCTGAGTGCTTGTTAGGAGTTTGTTAGTATGCAGATAGTCAGTAACTTGCATGTGAATTACTCTGCAGAATTTTAGATAGAGGTGATAATACTGTGATTGGACAATAGTTATTGAAATCTATTGAAGAGCCACCTTGATGTAAGGGTATATAATGTAAGAGTTTTTCCAAATGGGAGGGACTTGTTGTTCAGCTTGATTAGTATTGATATAGGGTAGGCTATGCTGTCTGCTTTTAGCTTTAGGCTACCTACCTTGACCATCCTAATAAATCTGCCTCACCCCCTAGCACATTTAAAATCTCTTCAATAAACACCACCATCATATCCCCATCACCACACACCAAATTTTAGGAGTTGAAATTTAATTTCGATATTCACTTTTCCCAGACTGTAAAACAAAGTACATAAAAAACGTGGTACATTATACTGGAACAAACACTTCTTCACTAAGAATACCAAGATTGCCATTGTCCAAACGCACTTAATCTCAACACTACTGCATGCAGCTCCCATACACACTAACCTAAACAGATCAGAAATACAAAACCTTGAATCCTGCTGTCTGCACCTAGAGTAGTGGGCTTTAATTTTTGATCTAATAAAGCAAGATGCTGTGCTGAACTCTTTTCCCTCTGGAGTCATGATTGTCTTCACAGACGGTGTAGTTGTCAATGGGTTATGAGTCTGTATGTGAATTTTAATTTTGCTTCAATTTCTGATGCACACTTTCTATACTTGCAGCACCATTTACAAGTGTCTTAATGTTTTGCTGCAAGATTTGAGGAAATTGGAAAATGTCATGGCTTTACTATATTTCAGTTTGTCATCTTGTAGCAAAAGTTTTTTCATTCCTTTATTGATAATGCATTATACGAGGTGATCATTAATTATCTTAGAGGACACCAAACGTGTAACTCTTTGCTTTATTTGTGAAGTCACTGTGATACACTGCAATTGTTTCACTTAATTTTTGGTATTAAATTTTATAACTTTCCATTATTATGTGTGTTCGCATACTAAAGTGTTGTATTTCACAGAACTGAGGATCCATTATTGACTCAGCTTGTCTTCTCCCCCACCAAACACACACAGATAGCAGTGGCATAAATGAAAGCACTCTGTTATTCACTGGCTTATTTCCTGGTGAAATTTATGAGTATGAAATCCTGTCACCACATCTGTCTGTCACATTCTTGTTCAGGGACACATTAATTCCCAGTGGTGTTGCTGTCAAATACCAGGTGCTTATTTCTGTGAAATCCCTTTGTTATGCTTTTGGCATATTAGAAAGTGTGCTAAGAATTCTAATTGTGTTTCAGCTGTTTCTCCTGCCAGCAGTGAATCTGTAATTTTAGCTCTTTCTTCTTCCGTTCTTTACCTCTACCACCTGATAAATGATGTAACATAGGCACCAGATGTAGTCCAACACATTCAGTAAGTGGCAGAACAAAAACATTGACTTTGAAAACATGCCTTCAGGGTTCCCCAACTTATTGACTAGAACAGATCTTGAGCTGCTGTTAGACTCACAAAAAGCATGTGAATTGCTTCAAAGAAAAACATACAGAAACAGGCTGAGTCCTAAATCGCATAAGAGCAAAATTCAGTGCTGTTTAGCAACATGCAGATACCTCATATCATTAGGCCAAGATGTTATATGTTGTTAATCTAATTTACTGGTCCACATTTTCCAGGACATCAGAATGGTTGCTGGAGAGCATGTATAATATTTGTATGTATACAGAACTGAAACAGACACACACATATTATGGATCTGTGGCAAATCATTGAGATACAGAAACATCGAACAAAAATATTTCAATATTTGCACTTCCAAAACACAAAAGTTAAAAAAAAAATCAGTACCCCTACCACTGCAGACCGTCCATATTTCTCTGAATAAGGTTAGTGTTATAGAAAACTGTCTTTTTTTTTTAAGGTAAGCTGTCAGGTTTGGGGCAGGATTAGCACAAATTAGTGGTCCCTGCCCCAACCCAATACCTTGCTTTGCAAAAAACACTTACTGAAACACTACTACTACTACTTAAGACATTTGCTGACACGCACTAAACACAACGATCATTCATTACACCGCATATCTCAGACATCTAACCTACAAAAGATTGCAAAAGGGAAACTATTTCCTTTGCAATCTCTACATGAAAATCCTCTGCAACACTAATCCAAAATTGTCCGAATAGCGGTAGTATTACAGAAAGGGTTCTTTTAAGGTAAGCTGCATGGTTACGGTTTAGGGTTATCATGCATTACTGAAGTGGGCAGGGGGACTTCACCACTTTGCTCCACTTTAATAATGTATGCTAGCCCTTTTCCCCTCACTCCATTTTAGTAATGCATGCTAACCATAACCCTGAGCATTCGATAATTTGAATGTTTGCTTAAAAGGTGTGTGTGTGTGTGTGTGTGTGTGTGTGTGTGTGTGTGTGTGTGTGTGTGTGTGTATCTATTTATATATATATATATATATATATATATATCTGTTTCTATTTACCAAAATCCTGCTTAGTCGAACTACGAAACGAGATGATGTTGCCGAAAATTTACTTTAACGAACACCCAGATCACTGTAATTTAAGGCTGTAAACAAACCACATGACCATCAACACTTTAAATAGAAACCGAAGCAAATCAAACCCACTCAAGTGGGGGGCTTTACCCCCCCAACTAAATATACCAACTCCAAGATCACACCATAGTGGAGAATAGGGCAAAGTTCACCATGGTGGCCAAGTGTTTAGTTTCCCAGAGTTCATAGGTTCATAAGTTCATAGGTTCATACTAGGCTATCTGCCCTGGGGCAATTATAAGCCTAGCCCGATTTTGTTTGGCTTACGCCACCCCTTGATTTGAGTATACTGTGCCCTTTTTATGGTTTAGTTTACTGTGCCTCTGTCTAATAGTGACACGGAAGTAATCCCCGGAACAAACCTACGATCCCCCATCCACTCATCAAGATTTTTCTTGAAGAGATTCAATGAGGTGCTCTGCCTAACATGAATTGGAATTCTATTCCAGAGCGAAGGGAGCCTCTGGGTTATGAATCTGTCCCTCCAGCAAGTCCTATTTATTTCTGTGCTGAGGTTCAAGTCCCTCGAGAGTGTGGCTCTAAGGGATTTAGATTTACTGAGGTGGAGCATGTCCATTAATTCTGGATTGGACATAGCTTTATATGTCAGGCATAGATCACCTCGAAGTAGGTGGTATGCAACTGAGTAGAGCTGGAGTTTTTTTAACCGAGCAGCATATGGCATCTGTTTGAGTCCCTTGATCCTCTTGGTGAGGTACTTTTGGGGTCTTTCTAATTGCTGCAGGTGTCGGGTAAGATACATCCCAAAAGGGGCACTGTATTCTATGATGGGCCTGATGAGGGATGAATAAAGGGGCACGATTACCTCTCTTGATCTAGATGTGAATCCTTTCATGATGAGGTGGGCCATGTAGAAGGTCTTTCTAACCACTTTGGCAATGTGGTTGTCAAAGGAGAGTTTGCTAACAACTTGGGTCCCCAGATCCCTAATTACTTTCTCTGTACTTAATGGTTTACCGCCTATGTGGTAGTTTGTGGGCACATTGTTTTTGCCAAAGGGTATGACTATACACTTTTTGGCATTTAGCTTTAGACCATGGCTCTGGCACCAGTTATCCGTCTCTGTGAGACCTATTTGAAGGATGTTTGTGTCAGCTGGAGAGTCGATTATGGTGCCCAGTTTGCAGTCATCTGCGAACTTGGTGAGCCATAGTCCTCCCACGTTGGCCTGTACCTCGGAAAAGCATATACCGAACAAGAGCGGTCCCAGGACAGAACCTTGTGGGACACCACTTGTGATTGGTTTCGAGTCTGACATGGCTCCAGCAACTCTCACTCTGTGGGTTCTGTCTTTGAGCCAGTTTGTGACCCATCTTGTGACATAGGGGTTTATATTTAAGCTGGATAGCTTATCTATGATACCCGCGTGGGGTATTGTGTCAAATGCCTTTGCTAGGTCTAGATAGGCTGTGTGGACTATCTTCCCTTCATCTATGGCTTTGGTGACTGTTTCAAAGAAGTCAACCAGGTTCAAAAGGCAGGATCTGCCATTGACGAAGCCGAATTGCAGGATCTAGTGTCTGTAGGTCCCCGATGTCTTTGTTTATGAGCTCCATGATGATCCTCTCCATAGCCTTGCAGACTAAGCTAGTCAGGCTTATGGGGCGATAGTTTCCAGGGTCCTTGGAGGCTCCACCTTTGTGGAGTGGGACCACTGTTGCTGTACGCCATTCTTTGGGCACATATCCTGTAGTGAGGCTGAGATTGTACAGCTGTTTTATTTGAGGGATTAGTTCTTCTTGGAGTTCATGTAGGATGCAACCCGGGATGCCATCTGGTCCCATGTAAGCAGTGTTTTTTGCTTTGGAGAGGGCAGCCTTCACCTGAGCATCAGAGATGTTTGGGAGGCAGCCCCCTGCCGGGATAGACACTTGCTCTTTTGGGGGGGAGGGGGTGGTGAAGTTTGCACTGAACCTGTCTGCCAGGATATTGGCGATGTCTGTGGGTTCAGTGTATTTTTTGTCGTTTAGAATCAACACAGAACAAGTCTGGGAGTTGCATCCCAGGTTCCTAACATAACTGAAAAAAGCCTTATGATTGTCTTTAGTGTCCTGTGCAATTTTTCTCTCAAAGCTGACCTTGGAGGATTTTATGAGGGATCGTAATTTTTTGCTAGTACTGATCAGAGATGCCTTCCCTATTAGGGATTTTGCTCTGTCATGTAGTATCTTCCTCCTTCTGTTGTACAGTTTATTTATGGCTGGGATCCACCAGACTGGACGCCTGCCTTTGGATGTTTGGGTTTTGGTTTTGTTTGGGATAGCTTGATCCATGCATTCCTGGAGATGTCCGTAGAATGCGTTTATATAGGATTCTGCAGTTTGGTCTGTAGTTTCCACTGGTCCTGGGGCCTTGAAAAATTTCACTTCGGTTTTGAGAAGTGAGAAGTTTGCTTTTGAGAAGTTTTTCACTGTGGTTTTCTGGGCTGGGGGTGGGTTCGGGATGTGGATATCCAGTGAAATTAATTTATGGTCTGATCTTAACAATGAAGGATATACTTCTGGTGTGAAGCATAGAGTCCCCATGTTGGTAATGATCAGGTCTAGTATGTTTTCCCCTCTTGTGGGAGTGGTGACTAGTTGTTCCATAGCATTTGAGTTTATAAATTCCAGGAACCTTTGGGCTAAGGTGCTGGGGCTTGAGTAATGCTCCCAGTCTATGTTTGGGTAGTTGAAGTCACCCAATATAATGGTGTTTGGAGAGATCTTCATGTTCTCCAATGTTTTCAGGAAAGCCGAGTGGGATTCCTGACTTTGAGAGGGTAGTCTGTAGGATGCTATAAACTGAAAAGCAGTTTTGCCCACTGTTAGTTGCACATGGATGGTCTCCGATACTTCATGCAATGCCACTAACCTGGAGGTGTGGATATCCTTGATAAATATGGAAACTCCCCCTCCTTTTGTGGTTCGGTGTGGGTTTTAAATAAAAGCATGATATGAGGTATAACCTGGTAGTGCTGGGGTGCTCTCTGGAGCCTTGAACCAGGTTTCTGTCGCTGCACAGATATCGATGTTCTCCATACTGAGGAGAGCTTGAAAGGTGCATCTTGAGGTTAAGACTTCTGGCTTAGCAGCATTACCCTTAGTTTCTTGTACCTTGTGATGTCTATGGAGGTGGGTTTGACTTTTGAGCCTTGCCTAAAAAAGGCACTATGTGGGTAGCCAGAGCCTTTGCCAGTATCCAAAAGCCCAGTGGTGACAGGTGCAAGCCGTCGCTAGCGGCAACGGGCTTGTCGAGCATGTCATCCCAGGCTGATAGACACTGGATCCCCTTTGAATGACACCAAAATTTTAGCCAATTGTTAAAATTGATCATTTTGTCTTTGTACTGTGGCATCATTCTAGGTGAGGGTAAGATGCTGCTCAAGGTCAGGGTCGGGCACTGGGCTACATGATCAGAGAGCTCCTCTATGTCTCTTTCATGTAGTCCAGGGAGGTACGTCTCAGGTCATTCACACCAGCATGTACAATGACTGAGTCATATTTGTATTTGCTTTGGAGTGACCTGAGTGTTTGTGTTATGTGGCGGATCCTAGCGCCCGACAGGCAGCTCACTGTGACCTTCTCCTTGTTCAGCCTGGTGAGTGGGACGTCAGTGTGTTTGACAATAGTCACCTATTACAAGAGTATCGGGTGCGTTATTCAGCCTTAAGGGCTGTGGCTGCTTGGCACACTGACTTTGTGGGCTATGTGTTGTGTGTGTTTTGTTTTGGGGTGGCGTTTGCTTGGATGTCTGCTTTGGAGGTCTGTGTTGCTTAGGTAGATTTTTATTTAGAGCCTCTGAGTATGTTTTAGGTATTTATGTGTTGGTTCGCTGATGTGGTGGGACTATGTGATACTGGAATTGTGTTGTGTGAGGTTACCTTCTCCTCCTGACTGGTTATACCAGTTTTGAGATGAGAGAGCTCAGCCTCCAGTTTGGCTATATGGTTGCATCTCTCACATATATTTGAACCTGTTTGGAGGAGGAGAGGGTTGTCCGTGTACATGAGACAGTTGTAACATTGCCTCAAAATTCCCAGATTCACCAGCTGGGCTGGAGAGGAAACCATTGACTGACCTTTGGACATGCTAGAGTAATATAGGGAACTGAATTAAGACGGTCCAATAGGGGACAAGGTAATCGTAGAGAGTATAAGAGTAAGTAGTTCTTATGGTTTAATAGTGCTAACTTGTAAGATTACTTATTTGGACCAGTGAAGGGCCTTAGAATGAGAATATGGTGTTTAATTTGAGAGATAGAGCAGTTCTAAGGGAAAAAGTGAAGAGCAGACTTTGTGGAGCCAGGAATAGTTTAAACCCAGTTAGGCGCTATGCACAAAACCGCGCAAAAGAGGGTTTTAAGAGAGGAAGCTCAATGAGTTTGGAATTGACCCAAAATGGCCAATAAAACTACAGTTTCAAGGCAGTAACCACTCCCACAGGGGCAGGCAGGCTGCTCAATGTTTATCACTGCCACTGATGAACAGAGAGACTTCCCTTCAGCCCAAGCAAAAGTGGCCTCCAAGAAACTTACAAACAGTTCAGAACAGCAAGCCTGTAACTGAACTTTTTTAAATCTCAGAAAAGTGGGAAAAAAGTAAGATTTTTTTTGTTTTTTGTAAAGATAGCAGAGGTTCACAAGTATCAACAAGTTATAACAGTGCAGTAAATGACCCCACACTTGAGTGCTAGGCCACAGACAGATAAAATGCAAGTTTTAAGAAAAAAACGATTTTAAAAATAAGTGCAAACAGGAAATTCAGTAAACAGCTCTAGGTTGTGTTCTAAATACAGTTACCAATGCAGAAATCAAGTTTAACAAGCCAGAAAATGCTCAAAGTAGGCGGCTATGCAGAAAAACTTAGCAAAATAATCTGAAGAAAATACTTAAAATCTCAGAAGTGGCTCCTTTCTTCTCTCAGCATTTTCTCCTCTTGGTGGGTGCTTCACCAACAGCCAACAAGTCTGAAAAGACGCCAAAACCACGAGGCAATCAGGTTTTAAGAGAGGAAGCTCAAGGGGTTTGGAATTGACCCAAAATGGCCAATAAAACTACAGTTTCAAGGCAGTAACCACTCCCTCAGGGGCAGGCAGGCTGCTCAGTGTTTATCACTGCCACTGATGAACAGAGAGACTTCCCTTTAGCCCAAGCAAAAATGGCCTCCAAGAAACTTACAAACAGTTCAGAACAGCAAGCCTGTAATTGAACTTTTTTAAATCTCAGAAAAGTGGAAAAAAAGTAAGATTTTTTTGTTTTTTGTTTTTTTTAAAGATATAGTTAAATTATGGTGATCTGGGTGTACATTAAAATAAAATTTCGGCAACGTCATCTCATCGTATTGCAGTTTGGTTACGTGGGAATTCAGTAAATAAAAGTAGACCAATACACACACACACACACACACACACACACACACACACACACACACACACACACACACACACACACACTCTCTCTCTCTCTCTCACTCACACACACACACACACACACACGTATACTGTATGTGTATGTATGTATATGTGTGTATATGTATATGTATTTATTTTTATATATATATATATATATATATATATATATATATATATATATATATATATATATATATATATATATATATATATATATATATTATATATATGTATAGTGGATATAAAAAGTGCACACACCCCTGTTAAAATGCCAGGTTTTTGTGATATAAAAAATGAGACCACAATAAATCATTTCAAAACTTTTCCCACCTTTAATGTGACCTATAACCTGTACAATTCAATTGAAAAACAAACAAATCTGTTAGGTGAAAAAATATAAAACATAAAAAACGTACAATACACTGGTTGCATAAGTCTGCACACCCTTAAACTAATACTTTGTTGTGTGCGCACACCCTGAAACTAATACTTTGTTGAAGCACCTTTTGATTTAATTACAGCATTTAGTTTTCTTGGGTACACACCTGCCATCAATTAAGGAAACTCTGATTAACTCCAAATAAAGTTCAGCTGTCCTAGCAGGATTTTCCTGACATTTACTCAGTTGTCTGATACAGCAAAAGCCATGGTTCACAGAGAGCATACAAAGCATCAAAGGGATGTCATTGCTGAAAGATATTAGTTGGGAGAAGGGTACAAAAAAATTTCCACAGCATTGGATATACCATGGAACACAGTCAAGACAGTCATCAAAAAGTGGAGAAAATATGGGACAACAGTGAAGTTGCAAAGACTGGACGTCCCTTCAAAATTGATGAAAAGACAAGATGAAAATTGGTCAGGGAGGCTGCTAAGGACCTACAGCAACACTGAAGGAGTTGCAGGAATTTCTGGCAAGTATTGGTTGTGTACTACATGTGAAAACAATCTCCTGTATTCTCCATATGTCTGGACTATGGCATAGGGTTGCAAGATGGAAGTCTTATCTTACACAGAATTACTTCCAGGCCCAGCTAAACTTTGCAAAACAATACATCAAGTCTTCCAAAAGCATGTGGAAAAATGTGTTATGGTCTGATGAGACCAAGGCTGAACTTTCTGGCCACAATTCCAAAAGGTACGTTTGGCGCAAAAACAACACTTCGCATCACCACGGTGAAGCATGGTCGTGGCAGTATCATGCTTTGGGGTTGCTTTTCTTTAGCTGGAACTGGGGCTTTAGTCAAATTGGAGGGATTATCAGCAGTTCCAAATGCCAGTCACTTTTGGCCCAAAACATTCAGGCGTCTGCTAGAAAGCCGAAGATGAAGAGGAATTTTACCTTTCAATACAACAATGACCCCAAGCATACATCCAAATCAACAAAAGAATGGCTTCACCAGAAGAAAATTAAAGTTTTGGAATGGCCCAGCCAGAGCCCAGACCTAAATCCAATAGAAAATCTGTGCTGTGACCTAAAGATGGCTGTGCACAAGAGATGCCCTCACAATCTGACAGATTTGGAGCACTTTTGCAAGGAAGAGTGGGCAAATATTGCCAAGTCAAGATGTGCCATGCTGATAGACCCCTATCCAAGAAGACTGAATGCTGTAATTAAATCAAAAGGTGCTTTAACAAAGTATTAGTTTAAGGGTGTGCATACTTATTCAACCAGCTTATTGTATGTTTTTTATTTTTTATATTTTTTACAGATTTGTTTGTTTTTCAATTGAATTGTACAGGTTATAGGTCACATTAAAGGTGAGAAAAATTTTGAAATGATTTATTGTGGTCTCATTTTTTTATATCACAAAAACTTGGCATTTTAACAGGGGTGTGTAAGCTTTTTATATCTACTGTAGGTCTATTAAAATATGACATTTTCCCTAGTTTTATATAGGTGGAACTATAGACTAATTTTGTATATTAATTTGTTCAGGTAATTATTTATCTAGACACACATCTACACATGCACACCCACACAAACCTACACACTATAATGGAATTAAAGCCACAGTCCAACACTGTAATGAATGTTTGGAGAGTGAAAGAGGTGCAGTTGTACCTTAGGTACCTACCAATGAGTGTGTGAGAGTTTCATTAGCTTTGTGTTTATCTGTAGTCATCATCTTATGAAAATTGGAGTTGTAATTGCTTTTATAATTTAAGAAGACCTTGATGCTTATAGCATTGTCTGTGTTTAATTGGTTTTAATTGTCTGACTATAAATTTTATATTTGTGGAGGTCTTCTTTGAAGCTAACCACCATAAGTAGCAGCCTGGCTCCATTTTTTTCTACCCTGCCCTACCAACATAAAAATCATCATTGTTCAAACTGTTTCATCAATTGCTTGAACACTGTTGTTGTTTTAGTGATATGCTTAATGCAAGATCACTAAAGCCAATAACTCTGCTGGTGAAGCACTATTCTCTTGCACCATAGCCAAATTATGGAACTCCCTCCCACCCACAATTGCCCACAATTACCTCCATACCATCATGCACCCATTTCAAAACTTTACTAAAAGCGCACCTAAAAACATGCTGGCTATGCCCTTGCAACTCCCACTCTAATATCACCACTAACTTTCTTTCCGCCCCCCACTAACTACCTTGATTATAGCAAGCTCAGATGCTCATAAGCCTAGTACTTATTATACATCAGGAACTTCGTATTGTAACATTTGTTAATGTCTGTTATGTACTTCGCAGATAAAGATTCTAGTTGTCTACTGATGTACTATCTTCTTCATCTGTAAATATGTTTGTAATTAATTGCTATGTTAAATTGTTAATCGCTATGTAATCCAATGTAACTACTGTCTGTTTATTTTAACTGTGGAGCTTTTCTCCCCGGGCCTCCGCTGAAAATGGACCTACTTCCAGTCGGATACTCCCGGTCAACAAATATAAATAAATAAATAAAGTAAGAACCATTTCTGAAGTAGTACTGTCAGTTTTATTACTAGTTTTCATCAGCCTACAGTCAAGCTGTTGTAACAAAGTTATTCCCCCGTCTTAATAAGGTCAGCTGTCCTGAAGTCCAGTTTTCATAAGACTTGGGGGGTTGTAAGGCAGCAGTTATTTTATGGGGATTCCTTCTCCATAGATTATTCCCAAATTTCACTTCAGAAATCCTGTTTTCCATCCTGCTTGTGAGTACCAGGTCTGGGATCGTAATGTCCCAAGTTGGTTGTAGACAAAGCTGCTTCAGTCCTGACTAGTGTAAGAATGTAAAATAATTATGAACCTGGCTAACTGTTCAGTGAAAGAACTCCAGTGCAATTGTGCTGTATGTAAGTCATAATCTGCCCTGTAGTCAGCTGTTTTCAGAATTCCATTTTTTGTCTTTTTTGTAGGTTGAGGTTGAGGTTATACAAGTAGCTCATACTCTGGGAGCTACCTTTTTCTATTTTCACTTTGATCCTGAATGCTTTTTTCCTCATTTTGTTGCTCTGCAGATCTTTTAACTCCCCCTTTTTTTTTTACAGTGCTTGCCATCCTTGAATTTCTGCTTGATCCCACTGATATCTTGTTTACCCAGTGTGACGATAGGAGGTCCTGCCAGCCATGCCAGGAGAAATAGGACAGTGGATGTATGACTTGTGCCAGCACAGCTAGCTAGAATTTTGTAAATAATCATATGTCCTTTGTATATCAAACTGATTTGTACAGATGCTTGTTCTGAAAATGTATCAACAGTGCATCCTGCCGGAATGAAAAATGTACATGTATTAATGTAACTGAATTAAATGTATATGTTTTAATAGATTATACTGGTTTAACCAGCTAGCTTACTTTAAGAAAAATAAGGGAAATGTAAATGAGCTTTTAAGCCTTTAAAATGGCACCCACATAGCTGAATAGGACCGGAGATGGTGGATCTGTTAGAAGCCTTTATTTATTAGCATAGTAGAAAGAGGGGAAGCCCTAGGCACTGCCATAAACATTTAGATGTGTATTGTAGCCGTCTATGCTAAATTCTTGTCTCAGCTTCAAAGGTAGATACTCTGAGAGCCTAGATACAGGTGACCACATGAGGTCATTCTGCACGCCATCTTGGATATTATATTTCACAGGGAGTAATCTCTGAGTATTGAGTATTCTGTTTTGGGGAATCTGACTAGAAAGACTGCTCACATATTTCACTGTGCCTTGCTCTATCAAGTAAATTATTAGGGAATAGTAATTCTCCTAGATGCAGTCAGGAATATAGTGAAGCTTAGTTTAGAGGCTGTTTTTCTTTATTTGTATGTTTCTGTCCATCAATGTTATTTTCAATATTTCCTGTGAATTGAACTCAGTGGTTTACTGTAAATATATATTTAATATTGTCTTCTTCTTTAAAAGCTGAAAGAAGAAGAAGAAGATTGTGGTTGGCCTTTGTTTAGAAAATATTAAGCTTTGAGAGTATTTGCACATATTTATTTGGTGATAACTCTGGCCACTCCTGAAAACATTGCTGTTTGGTCAACACTACTATAATATTAATTTCACTCAGCATAATTGTATTCTCTTTTAAGAGCCTTATAGTAACTGACTGGTGGCAGTGAATCTACCTTATAGTCTGGGCAAAGTAGGTACAGCGGGTAGTCTGTGTCAGCCAATCCCAGGTGTGTGTGTGTGTGTGTGTGTGTGTGTGTGTGTGTGTGTGTGTGTGTGTGTGTGTGTGTGTGTGTGTGTGTGTGTGTGTGTGTGTGTGTGTGTGTGTGTGTGAAAATTAAATCTCAAAGAGTGTGTGTGTCAGCTACTTGGGGCAGGGACACAGAGCACTGGTTTCACATTGCCAGTGGGGAGCCTTATTGGGTACCTGGAGAGAGGCAGATAGAGACACCCCAGACCCTGAGCTGAGTGTGGGCCCTGTGTGCTCTTAAGGGAAATTGTGCTTGATGCAGAGAGTTCTGCATCTGGAAATACTGACTACATCCATTTGTATTCCAAGTGCACTGATTGTGGTTCTTAGTATGCTGTGTCTCAGTAAATGTGACAATGTGCAGATCTTCTTAAATCTGACATTCATCTGTTGGAACTTCTTATTCAGTCTGGACGATCTTTTTTTTCCCTGGTACCCTTCAGCTTGACCATCAGCTGCTCATCTCTCTGTGTCTCTCTGTCTCTGTCTCTCTCTCTCTCTCTCTCTCACTGTGTTATGACTCTCATCCTCCTGACCAGGCTGCCTGTGGAAGGAAAGAGGACTGAGAAATATAGTTTCACAAGGTGTTACTCCTCATAGAGACCTTCCCTGTTGGTCAAGGAAAGAGGTTCAGAGTGGAGTCAGGGCAAGCAGCGTCTCATATGCTGACCAACTAGGGATTTTTCTCACACAAGTCCTATCCCCAACACATAAATGTTTTATGGTATGAGACTGGAAAAGCAGTGAGGTATGTTTTTGAGGGGATGCTCACCAGAGGCCCATAGGACAGCTGCACTTCCTTAGCTATTCTCTCACTCCCACCTGGTTGATCCCTTCATCTCCAGCCTGTACAAGGTATCATTGATGTCCATTTATTTCATCATGTTCTCTTCTCCCAAGATAGTCATGCCTATTCTCTTAGTCATCTCCGTTAGATGCTTGAGTCACTGTGCCTGATCTGTAGCCACGACATTATTTCTCTGTGCCACCAAAGCTGGGCTTATTCAGTATGAACATTTGTTGATAACATGTTCAGTGTATTCTTAACTGAACATTGTTTTAAGCTAGTGATATTTTCTTCTGCTCCTGTCTTTTGAATGATTCTCCTTATTTTGATTTTTAAAAATGTGCTTTGATATTACTCTGTAATGTTCTATGGTATGTATTTTACTAATACATTATTTTTGTCTTCAGTGCGGTGACAGCTAAGAACTACCTTTATTGTTAGACTTTCTATTCTTGGGTGTTTGTTCATTTACACCCTCATGTAGGTACACATGTTAGATGTTTTAGGTTCATGTTTAATATGTGAATGTTATTCCACACAACATTTTATATGGTTCTTTTTTCTTACTTTCTACCAAAGTGGACAGTGACGTCTGATTTCAAGTCCCCAGAAGTCCTTCATTTTTTCTTCAGGAACTTGCTCATGCCTCTTTTGCTATAACATTAGGCAGACTTCATACTCCAGTGTTTTGTTTATTAGATAACTTCAAACCTCACCAATCAGTAGATGGGTCTGCTGACAACAATTTCTTTTCTTTTCTTGTGTTGCCAAGCCTCTGGTGGTTGATGCAGTCATACAGATTGTTCATCTTTGGATCTTGTGTCATGTTGGCTTCCATTATGGAGACTCATCTGTATTGTAGTCACCAAGTGCTGGAATGGCATTTGCATTTTTTGAGAAGTACTGCTGGTGGGCTGTGCTAATAGTCCAGTTTCAAAGTTTTTCTTAAGCCCACTGTGGTCCATACTGTCCTTTTCATTGCCATCTTCTGGTGTATTAGAGAAGACATTGTTAGCTCTTGATTGAATAGAAAGCTCTTGCATACCTAGCTAAGTCATTAAGAGCCAGTACAGTCTGTTAAGCCATTGTGGAGAGCTGTCTACAGACTGGACACAGTTCGGAGTCTGAGTTTCCCTAAGGTCACTGAACCACAGCTGTTGTACTTCCTCTCTCTGAACCTTTTAGTACTTTCATATCAGTTTGTCAGATTACTGCAGCTAAGGTGTTGGAAGAAGGTGTGGTCACCACAAACACAAGAATTGTTATGATATGTGACAACTCTAGTGATATAGAGGGATAAAGCCCTGATGGATGACCCAGGTTCGATTAGTAGCTTGGGTGACCAGTGGAGTGGCAGAGAGGGATGGGCATGCCTATCTGGGGGACTTATCATTGTGCACCTGTGGGGAGGCATGGCCCATTAAGAGGTGAGTGTCCCTTGGATGGCTTTTGAAATGAGTGTAGGGGAGGAGGATGGACAAGGGGGTAGGTCATAATGCAAAAGGTCCTCTCCTCACACAGCATCAGTTGCTGGCAAGACTGCCCCCCCCCCAGGACACTCCTTGGTTCTTCTCTGACCTTCACTCAGATTCAGTGCAAGTTCAGGGGAAGTAGGGGAAGATAGACTAGACAATTGATGGGGGGATCTAGGGTAGATGACGAGAAAGTATGAAGTAAGGGGTGGTGCAAAAAATAAATAAATAATTGTTGGCATATGCACAATTTGGCTGTAATGGAAATTTATAGAAATTGGAGGGCTGAAGGGATGGTGGATAGACTTAAGCTCCTGGGGAAAGCAATCTTTGAAAATATTGTCTGCCCCATTTTAAACTTAGCCTAGTAATCTCCTATGATCCTACTGACCTGGAGGTCATTTTAAGCCAAGCCATTTCAACCCAATGTAATACCACAGAAGTACTTTATCATTACCCAAGATTGCATTTAGTGATGACTGCCCATATCCAGGAGGGTTGTGGACACTATCCCTGGTAAGAATTTATGGTGCCCCATCCAGTCATCCAGGTTCCTCTTGAACAGTGTCATAGAGGGGCTCTGTTTCAGATGAATTGGTAGCCTGTTCCAATGACCCTAAGAGAGAGAGAGAACAAAACATGGTCCTGTCTGTAGCATAGGCGGAGCAGTGTAGTAGCTTACACAATATCTTTAAGTGCACATTCAACTGTGTTGTGGCCAGCAGACTCCAAAAGCAGTCTTTTGCAAGAAAAGAGCGGTAAAAAAACTTTCCAATCCCTACTATAGATAAACTTCAGCGTCATAAGATTCCCTTCCCACACAGAGGGATAAAATATTCTCTAACAGTAGGTCTTCTGATCATTTCATGTTATTTTCAAGAATTAAAGCCATAAAATCCATTGTTTAAACCATATCACTCCATCTCTTAGTGCAGAAAATCTTGTCAAAGCCTATAGTAATGGTCAGACAACGATCGAAAAATAGGGGCAAAGCTTAAATATTGTTCATATAAACTTAGAAAGTTGCTAAAATAACAGGATTTGTTTTATCATGCATTTTCAGCAGGATATGAAGTCTGAAACGCAAATGTATGTCATTATTTAGTGACATCATTCCTTAGTGATTTACCAGTAAACCACAATTTTTATGGGAAACAGACCAAAAATATTTGACAGAAATTTAGACATTTTGCGAAAATCTAGACAGTTGAGAGATATGGTATGAACTTAATGTGTAAAGAAAAAGCAGTTTACATGCAAGACAGATTTTTTGAATGAAACTGTAAAGCACTTTTCTCAGGAAAAGGTTGATGAATATCATAGCATTTCATCTTTAAGTCAATACCAGATTGCATGTAAAAATGGCACTGTCAAATTGATTTAGGTATCCAAATGGCAACTATTATAGGAATTATGAAGTGAGATATTCCCCAAGAAAATGCAGAAAAATGTAAAACTAACTTTTCACATCTTTTTTTTTTTTTTTTTTATAATGATGTGTCTACCACAGTCTGTAGATGTTTATGATTTATGCAGTGCATCCTGTGAGCTGAGCAAGTTAGAACACTTAAACATCTAGGAACATACCTCTCAACTCTACAGATTTTTACAGATTTTCCAGATTTTTGCCTCATATTTTTGGTCGGTTTTTGATAAAATTGTGGTTTTCTGGCAAATTAGTGGCAAATCATTAAAGATTAAAGTTAGAAAATAATGATGGACATTTGAGTTTCAGCCTTCATATCCTTCAGAAAAATGCATGCTAATATGCAACCTGTTAGTCTATCAACTTTCTAAGCTTGAAAGAACAGTATTTACAAATT
>NC_056728.1:1105722185-1105942185 GCF_019279795.1 Protopterus annectens | reverse complement strand
TTTGGATTACAGCATAGGGATAGGCTTCCATATGTGGGAATAATACCAAAAAATGGAGAGTGAGACAGACAGACCGAGACTATTCATAGGTGATTGGCTGCCATGATGAAATATTTGGGGGTAAGTGAGAACAGATAGAGCTTTCAGATATTTATATATTTATTTATTTTAGTTATTTGTTGACCAGGTTTGTTCCACTAGGCTAGTAGCCTCTTTTCAGGGGAGACCCAAGGTGGTATTTTTACTATTAGGGTAAATTTGGCTAGGGTAGTCTGGGAAAGTTGTGTGTTGCACATCCTGACTTTCTGTTTCCTGTCCAGGAAGAGCAAGGTGAAAACATGGCTGATTCAGCTTTTGCTGAAATTGGAGTGAAAGTTGCTGAAAATGTAGTTGAAATAGTAGAATCATTACCAGACGTTTTTTTTTCCTGATGATGTGATTGCAGAGAACAGTGACATTGGGGGAAAAGGAGATTGTATCTGAAACAGAGTTGGATACAGAGGAAGACTTTCAGAGGAAATTGTTTGAAAGAGAGGCAGTTACCTCTGAAAAATGCATAATTACAACCCTCCTATGCGGAGGGGGGGGGGGCAGTTGTGGGATGATTGTTTGGAAGAAATGGTAAACCAAAGTGAGCCAGAAAAATGGAGCAGTAATGTCATGGAGTGACATCATGAAAAAAATAGAAGAAAAAGGAGAAGAAGAGACTGTGCCAGAGAAAGTTCCCGAGACAAAAACTTATGCACAAACTGTTGGAAAAGGAAGAAAGAAGAAATAAAAGTAGTATACAGTACATATGAGCAGTAAAAAAGACGAAAGTTTGGACAGGTATGAGGTCTGGGTCTCTGTCATAGCACCTCAAAGTGTGTCAAAGCAAAAGAGGTTATGAGCATTTATTTTAATTTATAAAGAGACTTTTTGTGACTTGATATTTGAGACAGGGCAGGCCATGGAAAATGTTTTGGGAGCATATGAACAAAATAAAAATATTTATCCATGTTCAGAATATGTAGTGCACGCTTTTTACAGACAAACAAAAAAAAAGAATACTGATCCAGTTGAAACAAAAGAACGGAACATTTGTTAACTTATTGCAATGAAGTAATGGGCACTGCAAAAATATATAATGTAAGAGGACTATGGACTGGAGGATGGGAATATGGTGCAATACTGAAAATGGAAAATGATTATGTTATGCATGTACCTAGTATTATTAATGTTCATGGTATTAGGGGATTTGTGAAATACAGGGGTCAACCAAAGACTTGTTATTTTGTGGAAAAAATGATAACATCTTTTTATCACATTCATTGATTAAATTATTTATGTGGTAAAACAGGGCATAATCCAAAAATGTGATTTAAAGTGCAAAACATTTGACTGTACTGGTTATTCATGGCTAGAATGTGAAATGAATGTGCAAGAAAATGAAGTTATACAGGAGAAAAAGAGAGAAGAATGTTATACAGGAAAATGTTCACAAAATGTGACTGATAAGGAGGTTGTGCATGAAGCTGAAGAAAGTAACAAGGAAAAAGAAACAGAGCAGACAAGTGAGAAAGAAGCTGACTGGCGTACAGTAAGAAGTAAAAAGAATGTTATAGGGAAAAGATTTAAAGAAAGGAAAACATTTCAAAAATATAATTATTACAGAAAAGAAATGGAAGGGATAAAAAAATATGTTCTTAAAAGCTGAAAATAATAGCTTTAAATGTGAACAGTATGAACAATCTTAAGAGGAGAATAGGTATATTACAATGGTGTGCTGCAGTAGATGCACGTATTATTGTTTTAGAAGATATAAGATTATTAGAGGAAGAAAGAACACAAACTGAAAAAGTTTGGAATGGTGTGATAGTTTGGAGAATGGGTAAAGAAACGTGCTCAGGCATATGTATATTATCCCAAAAAAGCATTGAAATATTAAATGTAACCATAGTGGAAGTAAGATGAATTACAGTAATAGACTTGAGATGGAAAAAAATACGTGTATAGAATTATAGCTTTATATGCATATTTAATAAAAAAAGAGAGAGAGAAATGATGTTTAAAAAATATTTTGAATATATATGTTTATGTAAATATGGACACTATAGTGGTGGGTGATTTTAATTGTAATTTAAGAAAAAAATAAGAGCAATTGTGATGTTAAAATGGTTAAAGAAATTATGAGAAATGCAATGTTAAGTGTATGGGGAGAATAACCACTGGACTTAAAGGAATGACATAGGACAGAACTTAATTATTTTTTAAATATCTGATAGTTTAAACGTTAGAGAAGAAAGAAATATGCTGGCATTTCAGATCATGTAATTATATGGGTTAAAGTACAGGAAAATGAAGCATATATAAGAATAGGAAAAGGAATAAAGAGAATTAATGATCAGGAATTAGATTTAGAAGAGAGAAAAAAGAACTTATGGAATTATGGAAAAAGCTTATGAATATGAGAGTTTCATAAGAATTGGATTGTTTCATGGCTTAATTTTAAACAGAAATCAAAAAAAGTGTTTTCAGAATGTATAAGGAAGAAAATAAAATAAAAAGAGAGATACAAGATATTAAGTCACGAAACATTCAGAGATTTATTAGAGAAGAAAAATTCCTTTTATGAAGAAGAAAGAAATATATAAATGAATCAAATTAAAATTGACAACTTAAAACAATAAACTGGGAAGGAAACAGCTCCGAGATGTCAGCTAAAATATTTTATTCCACCAAAGTTAATTATGTACTTTTGTCCAAGTATAACAAGGACTTCCTCAGAATCAAACAAATATACAATTACAATCCATTTGAAAAGCCTCTGTCTCATGTCACATGTCTCAAAACAACCAGCGAACATTTGTAAATTAAAGACAAAAACTTTAAAGGTATATTAAACACTATTTTTTACTACAAAAAATACCTTGTTAACAGTAAACATCATGAAAAAATTGTTGTTAAAAAACACATTTGTATGAAACTCACATATAAAACACATTCATATCAAAACATTCATGTAACTATTGATTCTGCAAATATTTTAAACAACATAAGACTTTAATCTTAATATATTGGTGGCATAGCCAGTTGAGTGGATAACAGAACAACCCCGCATTATATACAAAAAAGGGAAAAGTTTGAAACAGTATCTTGAGTCATTTGAGATGAATACGATACAATATACAGAAAAACAAAGTGGTTGTTTTAAATGTGGTACTTGTTCACAGTGTAAGGATATGAAAGGAGGGAGCATAGAGTGAATGATATCTTGGAAAAATATAGGTTTCATTGTACTTGTAATCCATTGGGGTTTATATATGTTGCTGTAGGCCACCAATGAAGAAATGTTTCAAAGAAATCTGTTTCATGGAGATGAGTCAGCAAATTATGAAGGTATAATTACAACCGTCCAGTCTGGCTTATTTCTAGCAACAATGATTTTATAATTAATTATATTCCTCCACTGTGGGTCTTTGAAAAATGACCATTTTTCACATTTGCCCTGTCTTATGATAGGTTATTTATTTATTACAATTATTTACCAGTGTGGTACTCCGATCTCCATTGACCAATTGCTGGGATACCCTGGGTGTTAGTCATATAGTAATAACAAACAGTATTAAACTAGTAAACAAGCATTATTGATACATATATAAAGATAAATCGTATACAGCAGTCTGTTCAAAGTTAAGAAATGTATACAATGGGATATAAAAGGCAAAGAAGGGGTACTGTTGCTGCAAAATAACAAACTCTGTTGAAGCTAACAGTCAGCACAATATAAGAAAGTAACAAAACTAAAACAAACACAAGAAGCTGCATGCTTCTACCTGTTGCTGTATGGTTGAATAATGCAACATTCAGCCTTGTAGGATGCAACATTGTTACCAGTTTTTATAGGTATATTGCTAACAGTTCAGTTTTCCACACTGATCTGCTTCCAGGAGATGTTTTTTAATTGTTTTTTGTATTTTTTTGGATCTCCATCTGTGCAGTAACCATTTAGTCACACTACTGACCCATTCTTTCCTCCATGGAGTTACAGCCCACTGAAACATGTATTACTTTGGTGTGGTATGAACTGGCTGCCTGGAGTGGGTACCTTCATCTACTGCTGAGACAGAGTTATTTTATTTATGTAAATAACTCCCTTTGCTTGGTAATAACGACTTCTGCAGTGGCTCATTTTTAATTCCACATGTACCCCTTTGGGAAGTGTCTTGACACAATGAGCAAGAAAAAAAAGTTATGTACTTGCCATAAAGTTCCATCTGAGTAGTTCTACTTCATTTGTCTTCAACCTATGGGTCCTTTGATCCATATCAGATCTGACACAGCTGCATTTTCTAGCTATGGCTCCGAGATCCATGCTCCTCCCCTACCCATAATGCCCCCTGTCTCCCTTCTCCCTTCAGATTGAGTTTGCCACCAACAGATAACAATTACCTGAACACACAATACCTTATCCTTCAACAGAAAAACATCCCGAGATACCTAAGCCCTGGCATAACCAAGGATCCCAGCAGAAGTTGTCCGTAACAAAGGATGTATAGTATCCTAAAGGATAAGGCTAGGGGGAAGGGGGGTGGTTGAAGACAAATAAAGTAGAACTACTCAGATGGAACACTATGGTAAGTACATAACTTCTTTATCTGAAGTAGTTTACTTCATTTGATCTTCAACCTGTGGGATAGAGTCCCCAGCTACCTAATTCTTGGGAGGCCCTCATGGAAGGATATTTCGGAGCACCGCAGAGCCAAAGGATGCTGTACTCCTAGAGACCAATTCCAGTTTATAATGAGAAATAAAGGTGTGAGATGGGGCCCAAATAGCAGCTGAACAAATATCATCCAAAGAGACCCTAGAACAAAAAGACGCTGACGTAACCATAGATCGGGTCAAATGAGCCTTCACTTTTCCTGAAAGAGACAAACCTCTATCTGAGTAAGCCTGGCCAATGCATAGAGAAATCCAGCAAGCAATAGTTACTTTTAAGACAGGCTTGCCTAAAAAGGGCTTGGCATAGGACGCAAAAAGCTGATCAGACTTGCGGAAAGGTTTAGTTCTGTGCGAATAAAATCTCAACTGCCTGTGTACGTCCAGAGAGTGTAATTTGTGTTCCCCTTTATTTTGATAGTTCAGAAAAAACTGGCAAATTAATAATCTGATTAATATTAGCCTCCAAGGCTACCTTAGGAAGGAAGGACAAATTAGTGCATAGTGGGACTCTAGTCTTGTGAAAAATCATATAAGGGACTTTGATAGAAAGAGCTTGAAGTCCCGACACCCTTCTAGCAGATGCAATGGTGACGAAAAAGGCAGTTTTCCAGGTCATAAATTGTAGATCTATAGAAGCCGCAGGCTTGAATGGAGGGGAGACCAACACCTGCAACAACAAAGTGAGGTTGCACAGATGAATGGGATCCTTAACCAGGGGTCTGAGAAGAAAGACACCTTTAAGAGAGGTTTTACAAAGTTTCGAAGAAGCTAATGAAGACATGTCCACCACAGCATGAAAATTAGAAATGGCAGCTAATTGGACTTTTACCATTGAGGAAGTAGCACCCTGATGAAAAATGCTAGCTAAAAAATCCAAAGCTGCTGAAAGTGGTGCAGTGAAAGGATCCAGAGACCTCTGAATCGCCCAAATCGAAAAATGTTTCCATTTACTGTGATAAAATGTCCTAGTGGATGACTTATGAGCCGGCCCCAGAATGGATTTAACAGGAGTTGATAGACTGGGAGTCCTAAGAATCATGGGAACCAGAGCAGCCAAGCAGTGAGCTTCATACTGTCTAGATCTGGGTGAAAAGACCCCAAGCGATGCGAAAGCAAATGTGGGACCAGATCCAAGATGCATGGTGGAACAACTAGGTGAGACCTGAGCAAGGGAAACCAAACCTGTTGAGGCCAGAATGGGGTGATGAGGATCATGGTGCTCCCCAGCCTTCAGGCTTTTTGCAGAAACTTTGACATGGGGGGAAAAAGAGGATATGCATAAAGGAGCCTGGTAGGCCAAGCATGAATCAGAGCATCTGTGGGGGCTTCTCCGTGAGGGGGGTTCAGAGCAAAACACTTGCTGCATTTCGCGTTGGAAGGAGATGTGAAGAGATTGCAGCAAGGACGACCCCACTCTAGGAAGATCTGTTCCGCTACTGAGGGTTTCAGAGACCACTTGTAAGGCATGAGGATGGATCTGCTGAGCTTATCTGCTAAGATGTTGGACCGTCCCGAGATGTACATTGCTACCAGAAAACAGCCGGTGGAGATCACCCACTCCCACACTCTCATGGCCTCTCAACATAAGGGATAAGGTCTGGTTCCCCTGTTTGTTGATATACCAGACCACTGACATGTTGTCTGTCTGAATTGCAATCGTTCCCAGAGGAAGATGAGCATGGAGGGCTTACAACACGAGAAGAACCGCTCTCATCTTTATGATGTTGATGTGCAGCTAGGTATCGTGAGGGGACCACGTGCCTTGGGACTGTCCTTCCCGAGCAATGCTCCCCCTACCAAGTAGGGAGGCATCTGTGGTCACAGTGGTTTGGGGTGAAGGAAGGTGAAAAGGATGTCCCTTGTGGAGATCCGGAGACTGAATCCACCACCAAAGGGAGCCCTTGCATGCTTTTGAGATTCTCACAGGAAAACACAAGGGGAGGTCTAATAAAGACCACTGTACCACTAAAATCCACTGCAGTATCCTCATGTGAAGGCATGCCATGGGGAGAAGATTTATCTTGGCCACCATAGAGTTTAAAGCTCTTAAGACTGTTTCGGCTGTGAGTGAATGAGTCTGTAGAATGTGTAACATGTGTATCCTCAAGCTGTCTGAGGTGAGGAACACCTTTGATTGTATTGTGTCCAGCCGTGCCCCAATGAACTCAAGAATCTGAACCAGTTGAAGAGCTGACTTGTTCATATTGATAGTAATGCCCAAGTAGTTGGCTAACAGAAGAAAGGAGTCCCTGGCTTTACATAGTATATGCTCTGAGGGGGTGGTAAAGAGCCAGTCATCCAAGTACGGAAAGACCTGAATGCCTTGAAGCCTCAGATGAGCCACTACCACTGCCATTACCTTGGTAAACCCCTGGGGCGGGCTGTGGTGAGACCGAAGGGGAACACCCGAAATTGGTAATGACTGGCTCCCAGCTGGAAGCAAGGGAACCTCCAGGAGCGCTTGTTCATTTTGATTTGATAATATGCATCCTGGAGGTCGATCGAGCACATCCAGTCTTCTTCCTGTGGATAAGGCAAAATAGATTGAATCGTGACCATCCAGAATTTCATCTTGGTTACTAACAGGTTCAACTGGGACAGATCCAATATTGGCCTGAGGTCCCCTGTCTTTTTTGGCACTAAAAAGAACCTTGAGTACACCACGGATCCGGAATAGTCTTGGGGGACCGGTTAGGTGACTCTTTTTCTCAGCAGTGATTGTATCTGTACTGCTGCTTCCTCCCGCTACATGGGTGAATGTCTGTGAGGGTTTTGTTGGGAGGGGGTAAATCCTTGAAAGGGACGAAATATCCTCTGGATATGACACGCAGCACCCACTGATCTGTAGTGATGGACTCCCATGCTAGTGGTTGGAGTGACAGACGACCCATGACTGCCTCCAGAGATGGACAGTCAGGCAACCGCTCAGGGTTGATGTCCAGGTTTATCCGATAAAGGTTCTCGGGACCCAGAATTCTTAGGACCCACCCTGCCTCTAGGGCAGCATTTGTCATATCTCCCTCTGGCTCTGGGGAAGGTGAGTCCTGAGCTTCCTAGCAAAACACCTGAGATTTGCAGAACCACATCTTCTGACCTCACTGGTTCCTGGAAAAGGACTTTTGAGGCGGTGAGAAGTGGACTCTGACGGCAGACAGTGTCTTCCCATCCTTTTCACTTTGGACTAAAGTCTCTCTGACTGTGTTCCCAAAGAGGAAAGAACCCTCATAAGGGTCATTGGTAAAAGATGCCTTGAAGGGCTCTGAAAACTGACATAAGCAGAGCCAGGCATGGCACCGAATGGCAATGCCTGTCCCCACTGCCTGTGTGTTTCCTTCTGTGGCATGGGAGAGCAAACACATGGACGTGTTGGCTACAGATTTTAGCGTGGTCATTTGTGCATCGAACGCCTTCCTGTCCTCTGCCGACATGGACCCTGGGGTCAACTCTGTGACTGACCAGATCTCTCTTGAGTCGAATAATGTGTGCCATGTAGTTCAGTGCCCTCACACAGAAAGTCGCTGAAGCATAGACTCTCTTCCCAAAACAGTCCAGCGTCCTCGACTCTCAGTCAGGCGGGTGGACTGTGGAACTCTCCTGAATGAGTTCCTTCTTGATGACCGCCACCACCATCATAGCATCTACAGGGGACCCCTTATGCCAGTGTGGTTTATCTGCAGGGGACTTAAGACCTTGTCCGGGCATTTGGGTATGGGCTCTACAGTGTCCAGCTCCTTCATGCCCCAGATGCTATTAGATCCACCAGTGGATCAGCAGGAGGGGGCATCCAAGAGGTAGATGGCCCTGAGCCGAATGCCTCCAGAAACACAGACTTATCAGAGGGTTGGTTTTGGGGTGGACCACCCCCCTTTGGTGGAGGATCTCCATGATATCTCTAAAGGAGACATCCTCAGGGGGTGATCTTGGGGAACCTTCTCCTTCATCCAAGTCCGTGTCCTCTGTGAGGGACTCTGGAGGAGAGTTCAAGTGCCTCCTTTTGCATGAATGCTTGCAGGGGAGCTCCTCAGGAGGACTGTCTGGGGAGATCTCACAAGCGGGTTGTTCCAATGTCGGAACGTCCTGGGGCATTACGGCTACGGGCTGTCCCTGAGAGGGCAAGATGGTCAGACCTGTTCTCAAAGCCAGGGGGGTCTGGGCAGATTCCGAAGATGAAATAGTCAGAGGCCTCGACCCTGCGAGAACCCTCTCCACCACGTCGAATGCAGAGGGGAAACAGACCTCCTGGGCTGAACTAGCGGAGGCCACTCCCCTCTGATCCAACTGGAGAGTCGGAGCCGAGCCTCTAGGGGCCGAGAAGCTGAGGGGGAATGCTCCTGTCTGACAAACTTGGTGCAGAGAGCATCCCCTCAGATCCAACCCCGAGGCTGTAGCTCTGAGAGCTTGGGTCCGATCTAGTCAGATCTGACACACTCAGGGCACTGGCCAGCGTCGAGGTACAGGGTACCAGCAGCGCTGACCCCACTACTTTGACCATCCTAGGATCCAACAGCTCAGAAACCACGGGTCAGATTAATGAAGGAGTAATAGGTCTAAAAACTGGTTGAAAGGTACCCGCTCTGGTGGGAGAAGGCCCTGGCAAGACCCCCATCTGGATTTGAGTGCGGATAAATCTCCCCATCATCTTGTCCATCTCCACTTAAGAAAGGCTCTGGGTGGAGCGGGAGGACGCTTCTTAAGTGGGCTGGGATAGCTAGTGAGGGGAAGACCTACGGGGCAACCTGCTGATTACGACCTCCGGCTCAGGGGAGAACCTTGGGGATCTGAGCTAAGGGGAAGCAGGCCTGGAAGTAGGCTTAGTCTTCGGCGGAGGGCTGGCCTCAGACAAGCGGTTGGGGGAGTGCTTACGAGGCCAGTCTTTCTTGATCTTATTCCCTTCCCTGGACCTCTTGGTGGGAGGTTGAGTCCCTGAGACTGAGGAAGGGGAAGAAGAAGAAGCAGCAGCCACTGCTTTCTTGGCTGGAGAAGATGGGACACCTGCTCCAGCAGTGGAGGGCAGTAGGCCCTTCATAGGCCCTTCACACTTAGTTTGTCCTGCCTGTCCTTAAGAGCTCTGAGGTTAAGCCCAGCGCAAATAGGACAGGGGAACTGGAGGTGAGCCACCCTCAAACAAACCACACACAGAGTGTGGCCATCCGCCAGGGAAAGCTTGTGGCCACACTCTGTGCATCTTTTGAATCCAGGTTTTGGGGTGCACGCTATGCCTAAAACTTGATCAAAAGAAGACACACACACGCTCTAGGAAAGAAAAGAGGGAGGAAAAGAAAATAGAACTGGAAGAACCTGGGAAGTATAGGAAGGTTTAGAAGTGAGATTAGTCGAAAAGCCAAAAGGTTTACCAACTTTAACACTATCCAAAAATCTCTGGAGCTCAGACCACATTGCTAACTCTCAGGCAGCAAATGAGATCTGAAGGGAGACTGGGCATTATGGGTAGGGGGGAGGAGCATGGAGCTCAGAGCTGTAGCTAGAAAATGCGGCCATGTTGAATCCAATATGGATCCGAGGACCCACAGGTTGAAGATCAAATGAAGTAAATTACTTCAGATCAATTATTCAGGTCCCCTCAGTGAATCAACCCTTGGCCCCTGCCTTCTGTGCCCCTGGCGAACATTTTAGATTTGGCATGTCAAAAGCTCCTGGCACAAAATAATTCAGTGCACTTCACATGAGCAATAAATGCAAAAGCAGTGTGTTTGGTAAATTGCGTGTTGGTGATCGCTGACATGTCACCCAAAATGTCATGGTGTGTGTCACCTTTGACACGCATGTCATAGGTTTACCATCACTGCCCGAAGACGAGCAACATATGAACCTTATTCACACCACCAGCAAACACTGTTTTAGCTTTACATGTGTTATTGCTGCTGTTCTCCTCCTGCCCCCCCCCCCCCCACACACACACACACCGGGCTCCTTCCAGTTCCTAGCTCCTAGGCCACTTCTGCAAAAGTTAGGGCTTCATCCCTTATTACCAATAGAGCTGTCTGCAACAAAAAAGTGGTTTCACATAAATTTACCACCTTAATAATGTAGATCTTTTAAGAATGATCAACATTGTTGTTGTTGATGAGATTCTGGCACGGCTGCTCTCTTAAAATATCAGGTTGATTAGAGTTCTCCCAGTCTTTAAAATAAAAGTGGTGAAAAAAGTCAGTAAAAGTTAGCAATTCAGATAAAATTCAGTTACAGGCTACACACCACACTGCCTGGATGTCAGCAAAGATGAATTCTGGAGAAAGTAAGAGAAAATCAACTAAAAAAAGCAGAAGAAAAAGTTCTCGGGTGTGAAAGAGCTTTGCAGCTGTTCTGTAAAAAGCAGTTCAGATTTCAGCTTTGGTACAGTAGAGGCTTCCAGTAATTTAGAGGAAAACAAAATAAGTCAAATGCACTCAGAGATGCTTAAAATAAGTGAGATGCTGGAGGAATACATGCAATCAAATGACAAAAGACTGGAAAGAACAGAAGCAGTTTGGACATGAGAACCATGCTTCTGCAAGAAGTGGCTAAAATGCTGAAAGTTTGTTGACAGTGTTAACGTATTGGCGGAATCAAAAGCATAATCCGACACTGTTCATTGATGTTTGGAAGGGCAATGAGTGAAGAATATACAACTGCATGTAAAAATGTTCTTTGTAATATATGTGTAATAAATTTATCGAAATAAATTGCATGTCTGTTGTAAATTAGTTCTAAACAGTATGCAGAGCTATTTTAAATATGAGGTGGGGGAAGGCTTATTAGTGACTGCTGTTTATGATAGTAATATTAAAGTAAGAAAGCATTGGGGATTTATACTGTAACAAGGTAAAAGATGGATGTAAGCAATATAATGTTGAAATCGTGGGGTCCTGGGGGTTATAAATATGAATTGTTCATATACAGTGGATATAAAAAGTTTACACACCCCTGTTAAAATGCCAGGTTTTTGTGATATAAAAAATGAGACCAAAATAAATAATTTCAAAACTTTTCCCGCCTTTAATGTGACCTATAACCTGTACAATTCAATTGAAGAACAAATCTTTTAGGGGAAAAATATAAAAAATAAAAAATGTACAATAAGCTGGTTGCATAAGTGTGAATACTCTTAAACTAATACTTTGATGAAGCACCTTTTGATTTAATTACAGCATTCTGTCTAATTGGGCACACACCTGCCATCAATTAAAGAGACTCTGATTAACCCCAAATAAAGGTCAGCTGTCCTAGTAGGATTTTCCTGACATTTACTCAGTTGCCTGCTACAGCAAAAGCCATGGTTCGCAGAGAGCTTACAAAGCATCAAAGGGATCTCATTGTTGAAAGGTCTCAGTCAGGAGAAAGGTACAAAAAATTTCCATGGCATTGGATATACCATGGAACACAGTGAAGACAGTCATCAAAAAGTGGAGAAAATATGGGACAGTAATGACGTTGCAAAGAACTGGACGTCCCTCCACAATTGATGAAAAGACCAGATGGAAACTGGTCAGGGAGGCTGCCAAGAGATTTACAGTAACACTGAAGGAGATGCAGGAATTTCTGGCAAGCACTGATTGTGTACTACATTTAACAACAATCTCCCATATTCCCCACATGTCTGGACTATGGGGTAGAATTGCAAGACAGAAGCCTTTTCTTACACAGAAAAACATCCAGGCCCAGATAAAATTTGCAAAACAATATATCAAGTCTCCCAAAAGCATGTGGGAAAATGTGTTATGGTCTGATGAGACCAAGGTTGAACTTTTTGGCCACAATTCCAAAAGGTACGTTTGGCGCAAAAACAACACTTTGCATCACCAAAAAGAACACCATCCCTATGATGAAACATGGTGGTGGCATTATCATACTTTGGGGTTGCTTTTCCTCAGCTGGAACTGGGGCTTTAGTCAAGATGGAGGGAATTATGAACACTTCCAAATACCAGTCACTTTTGGCCCAAAACCTTCAGACATCTGCTAGAAAGCTGAAGATGAAGAGGAATTTCACCTTTCAACACGACAATGACCCCAAGCATACATCCAAATCAACAATAAAATGGCTTCACCAGAAGAAAATTACAGTTTTGCAATAGCCCAGCCAGAGCTCAGACATAAATTCAATAGAAAATCTGTGGGTTGACCTGAAGAGGGCTGTGCACAAGAGATGCCCACCCAATCTGACAGATTTGGAGTGCTTTTGCAAGGAAGAGTGGGCAGATATTGCCAAGTCAAGATGTGCCATGCTGATAGACTCCTACCCAAGAAGACTGAATACTGTAATTAAATCAAAAGATAATTCAACAAAGTATTAGTTTAAGGGTGTGCACACTTATTCAACCAGCTTATTGTACGTTTTTAATTTTTTAATATTTTTTACCCCTAACAGATTTGTTTGTTTTTCAATTGAATTGTACGGGTTATAGGTCACATTAAAGGTGAGAAAAGTTTTGAAATTATTTATTGCGGTCTCATTTTTTTTATATCACAAAAACCTGGCATTTTAACAGGGGTGTGTACACTTTTATATCCACTGTAGATCTGTTAAAATATGACATTTTCCCCAGTTTTATATAGGTGGAACTATAGACTAATTTTCTTTGTTGTGCTGCAAAGAAGTTTTTTTCTAAGCTAATAGACTTCAAAATAGAAAGCATGAAAAGTGGTAGTTTCTTGCATTTTGAAAGCTATCATCATTTTTTTTCTCTCAGCAACTGCCTGCGGTTTGAGACCCTGACTCTATAAGTGCAGGGATTTGATCAGGAAATGACTGTTAAATGTTCTGTGTGACATTTGTATCTTCTTCCTCTTTCGGCTTTTCCCGATTAGGGGTCGCACTCAGGATTGGCAGTGGAGTTTTATGGTGTCGAGTTGCCAGCCCGGCCCCAACCTTACACACACACACACACACATGCCTAGGGTCAATTTAGAGTGTCCAATCCACCTACAGCATGTCTTTGGCATGCGGGAGGAAACCGGAGCACCCAGAGGCAACTCACGTGACCACAGGGAGGACATGCAGACTCCGCACAGAAGCCACCCCAGCCGAGGATCGAACCAGAGAACCTTTTGCTGTGAGGCGGCAACGCTAACCGCTGCACCACCGAGGCCGTCCATATGTGGCATTTGTATAAGAAACATTATAGTTAGTTTTTAAATGGGAATTGGCAAACAGATGATTGAAAAATAAATTAATTTTGACACCAAGGAAAAGTGATTTATTTGCAAGTAGTTTTATCCTCAGCAGTACTTCTGTATTAAATGTGGGTGCAAAGTTTAGTGTATTCACTTAACGGTAACCAATACTTTTTTAGGGCTAAAAATCAGGTAACTGAGAGCATGCAAGCTGTTTTTCACATGTTGGAGGGGGCTAGAAATAGGACAAGGACAGATGTTATCTGTGCTAGAGGGAACACAGGCTTCAGCATGATTAAACTTAACTTTAAAGTAGGTAAAGCCTGTGGATGTAGTTGTCTATTTGGGGTACCTGCTCCTATACGGAGGGATAACTATTCTTTTTAAAAAGTGTATATGGTTACATATATTTGATATGAGTTAAAAAGGGGGTTGAGGGATTTAAAATGTATTTATTTTCTTGTTTTTTTGAATGATTTTATTGAACTGAAAAGTCTGGGAAAATATAGTTTCAAACAGAGAAGAGAAGAAGCAACTTCTTACAAGATCAGCCTGCCATATATTAGTATGTTCATGTAAGTTGGAAAGTTGGAAACATATTCAAAAAACTTGTCATGCAGAATATGAAAAAGTAATGACTTTTTATCAGAATGACTGCCTTATCAATTTTATAATGGAATGTAAATGGCACTGCAACTATAGACAGAAAGCAAAGAGGCGTGAATTTTATTAAGAATTGCAAGGTGCAAATAGCAGTGCTATAGGAGACACATTTGGATACAAATTAGGTTCATAGGTTGATACTAGGCTATCTGCCCTAGGGCATTTATAAGCCTAGCCAGAGTGTGTTTGGCTTTCGCCACCCTTTTAGATTAGTTGACTGTGCCTCTGTATAGTAGGTCACAGAAGGTAGCCCTTTTTAAGGTTAGTTTACTGTACCTCTGTCAAGCAGGGACACAGAAGAGATCCCAGGGGTAAACTTACAATCTCCCATCCACTCGTAAAGATTTCTCTTGAAGAGGGTCAGTGAGGGGCTCTGCCTACAATGGTTTGGGATTTTGTTCCAGAGTGAGGGGAGCCTCTGGGATATGAATCTGTCCCTCCAGCATGTCCTGTTTATTTCTGTGCTGAGGTTCAAGTCCCTGGAGCGTGTAGCTCTAAGGGATTTGGATTTCCTGAGGTGAAGCATGTCCATTAATTCTGGGTTGGACATGGCTTTATACATCAGACACAGATCACCTCTGAGTAGGCGGTACGCAGCTGAGTTGAGCTGGAGTTTCTTTAGCCGAACTGCATAGGGCATCGGTTTTGAGCCCCTTGATCCTCTTGGTGAGGTACGTTTGGGGTCTTTCCAGTTGCTGCAGATGTCGGGTAAGGTACATCCCAAATGGGGCATTGTATTCAATTATGGGCCTGATAAGTGATGAGTAGAGGGGCACAATGACCTCTCTTGATCTAGATGTGAATCCTTTCATGATAAGGTGGGCTATATAGAAGGTCTTTCTAACCACTTTGGCAACGTGATTGTCAAAGGAGAGATTGCTGTCTACCTGGGTCCCCAAGTCCCTAATTACTTCTTCCGTACTTAATGGATTACTACCTATGTGGTAATTTGTGGGCACTTTGTTTTTCCCAAAGGGGATGACTATGCACTTTTTGGCATTTAGCTTTAGGCCATGGCTCTGGCACCAGTTATCCATCTCTGTGAGACCCTTTTGGAGGATGCTTGTGTCAGCCGGAGAGTCGATTATGGCACCCAGTTTGCAGTCATCTGCGAACTTGGTCAGCCATAGTCCACCCATGTTAGCCTGTACCTCGGAGAAATATATACCGAACAAGAGAGGTCCGAGGACTGAGCCTTGTGGGATGCCACTTGTAACTGGTTTAGAGTCTGACATGGCACCTGCTATTCTGACCATGTGGGTTCTATCCCTGAGCCAGTTTGCAACCCATCTTGTGACATAGGGGTTGATATTTAAGCTGGTGAGCTTATTTATGATGCCCGAGTGGGGTATTGTGTCGAAGGCTTTTGCGAGGTCCAGGTAGGCTGTGTGGACTACCTTCCCTTCATCTGTGGCTTTGGAAACTGTTTCAAAGAAGTCGACCAGGTTCAAGAGGCAAGATCTGCCCTTAACAAAGCTGAATTAGGTAGGATCCAGTGTCTGGAGGTTCCCAATATCTTTGTTTATGATTTCCATGATGATACGCTCCATAGCTTTGCAGACCAGGCTAGTCAGGCTTATAGGGCGATAGTTTCCAGGGTCTGTTGTGGCACCACCTTTGTGTAGTGGGACCACTGTTGCTGTACGTCATTCCTTGGGTACATATCCTGTAGTAAGGCTGAGATTGAACAGTGACTTTATATGAGGATTTAGTTCTTCTTGGAGCTCGTGTAAGACGTAGCCCGGGACAGTGTCTGGTCCCATTGATGCTGTGTTTTTTTGCTTTGGAGAGGGCAGCTCTCACCTGTGCATCTGTGATCTCAGGAAGACTACACTCTGTTGGGATAGACATTTGCTCTTTTGGGGGGGTGGGAGGGGAGAAGTTTGCACTGAACCTTTCTGCCAGGATGTTGGCAATGTCTGTGGGTTCAGTGTATTTTTTGTCATTTTGCACTAACTCAGAGCATATCTGTGAGTTGTCTCCCAGGTTTCTGACATAACTAAAGAAGGCCTTGTGATTATCTTTAGTGTCTTGTGCAATTTTTCTTTCGAAGCTGGCCTTAGATGATTTTATGAGGGATCGTAGTTTCTTGCTAGTACTGATCAGAGATGCCTTCCCTTTTTGGGATTTTGCTCTATCGTGTAGTAGCTTTCTCCTTCTGTTGTATAGCTTATTTATGGCCGGGTCCACCAGACAGGTCTCCTGCCTTTGGAGGAGTGAGTCTTGGTTTTATTTGGGATAGCATGCTCCATGCATTCCTGTAGGTGTCCATAGAATGCTTTTGTAAAGGATTCTGCATTTTGGGCCGTATTTTCCACTGGCCCAGGGGCTTTGAAGGATTCCACCTTGGTTTTGAGAAGTGTCAAGTTTGCTTTTGAGAAGTTCTTCACCGTGGTTTCCTTGGCTAGGGGTGGGGACGGAATATGGATGTCCAGTGAGATTGGTTTACAGTCTGATCTAACCAATGAGGAGTATACCTCTGGTGTGGAACATAGAGACCCCATGTTGGTGATGACCAGATCCAGTATGTTTTCCCCTCTTGTGGGAGTGGTGACCAGTTGTTCCATAGCATTTGAGTTTATAAATTCTAGGAACCATTGGGCGAGGGTGTTTGGGCTTGAGTAGTTTTCCCAATCAATGTTTGGGTAGTTGAAGTCACCCAATATAATGGTGTTTGGAGAGACCTTCATATTCTCCAGTGTTCACAGGAAAGCCGAGTGAGGTTCCTGTGTTTGGGAGGGTGGTCTGTAGCAGGCTACAAACTGAAAGGCAGTTTTGCCCACTGTTAGTTGCACATGGATGGTCTCCGTTGCTTCGTGCAGTGCCACTAACCTGGAGGTGTGTGTATCTTTGATAAATATGGATACTCCCCCTCCTTTTGTGGTTCGGTCCGTGTTTTGGGGCTGGAAAGCATGGTATGAAGTATAACCTGTTAATGCTGGGGTGCTCTCGGGAGCGTTGAACCAGGTTTCTGTTACTGCACAGATATCGATATTCTCCATACTGAGGAGAGTCTCGAGTGCGTGCATCTTGAGGTTTAGACTTCTGGCGTTGAGCAGCATTACCCTTAGTTTTTTTTTCTTTGTGTTGTCTATGGAGGTGGGTTTGTCTTTTGAGCCTTGCCTAAAAAAGGCACTATGGGGGAGGCAAGAGCCTTTGCCAGTATTCAAAAAGCCAGGGGTGACAGGTGCAAGCTGTCCCTAGCGAAGCAACGTGGCTTGTCAAGCATGTCATCCTAGGCTGACAGACACTGGATCCCCTTTGAATGACACCAATACTTTAGCCAATTGTTAAAATTGATCATTTTGTCTTTATACTGTGGCGTCATTCTTGGTGAGGGTAAGATGCTACTCGAGGTCAGGGTCATACCGGCCTGGGCTACATGATCAAAGAGCTCCTCTGTCTTTTTTCATGTAGTCCAGGGAGGTACGTCTCAGGTCATTCACACCAGCATGGACAATGACGGAGTCATATTTGTACTTGCTTTGGAGTGACCTGAGTGCTTGTGTTATGTGGCGGATCCTGGCACCCGACAGGCAGCTTACAGTGACCTTTTCCTTGTTCAGCCTGGTGAGTGGGACGTCAGTGTGTCTGACAATAGAGTCACCTATTACAAGTGTATTAGGTGTGTTGCTTAGCCTTAAGGGCTGTGACTGTGTGGCACACTGACTTTGTGAGCTATGTGCTATGTGGGTATTGTTTCGTGGTAGGGGTTGCTTGAATATCTGCTTTGGAAGTCTCTGCTGCTTAGGCAGATTTTTATTTAGAGCCTCCGAGTATGTTTTTGTTTGTGTTTGGTTTGTTGATATGTTGGTCTATGTGAGACTGGATTTGTGGTGTGTGTGGTTTCCTTCTCCTCCTGACAGGCTGTGCCAGTACTGGGTTGAGAGAGCTTAGCCTCCAGTTTGGCTATATAGTTGCATCTCTCACATATATTTGAGCTTGTTGGGAGGAGGAGAGGGTGGTCTGTATACATAAGGCAGTTGTAATATTGCCTCAAGATTTCCAGATTCACCAGCTGGACTGGAGAGTAAACCCGAAACTGACCTTTGGACATGCCTGAATAATATAGGGAACTACTTATTGACTGATCAGAAAGAACCAATAGGGAGCAAGTGCTTAAAAGGAGTATAAGAGGATGTAGTGCTTAAGTTTATTAGTGTTTACATTAGCATGTAAATTTGGCAAAGAAATTATTTCAAAATGGATATTCAGCGGAGTATCAGGGACAAATTAAAAGAGGGGCTCCAATAGTGATAGAAGAGAAGAAGGGAGATGATGAAGGATGTAGATGTGTAGAAATAAGGGATTACTGGCAGGGAGGGAGGATTGCACTTTAATGTATTAATATTCCACTTAAAACTAACCTTTTGGTGCTTTAAAACAATTTTGTGAGAGATTATTAGCTTTCAGCAGGGAATATTATGTATGGGTATAGACAGGAATTTGCTTTTGCAGTGATTAAGATGTATTGGGCTACCTAGAAAGAAATATAACAAAGGAAAGTAGATTTATGAAGAATTGTATGAGAATGATTGAAATGGAAGATGTGAATTTACTAAATGAATTGTCTAAGACCTTTTAGGACAAGGGTAAAGTTATGTAGAATGTAAAACAAATCTTTGTCTCTCCTCTTTCTAAGTTTCAGTGAAATTATCCATCTAAGCCTTCTTTTGTCCGTAGAAAGCCTAGACAGCCTTCTAGAGGCTACATACAAGTCTTCTTAGGGTTCTAAGGGGCAGAAGCCTTCTTTCCCTAACAAATCTTCACCTATTTAACATTCAGCCACTCCTACCCCTTGGCCATATTCATCTGTCCTTTAGGATTACTCTTTCTTTCCCTGTTTGGTAGCTGATAACCATGGACATGTGTGTGCTTTCCATTTTCCAGTGGGTTTATTTTATGGTCTAGAAGTCCCTTCCTCCATCCTCAGGCCTTCGTTAGCCTCTTCCTTGTCTGATCACACATTTTCCCTTTGTTCTCCATGATCTGGTGGTAGAGATAACCATTCAGCAGGGAACATGTTTTTATTTCAGGATGTTTATGTTTCCCAAGAAGGAGGGGTAGTGGAGACCCATTCTAGACCTGTGCTTTCTCAACACCTTTATCAAGGTTCCCAATTTCAGGATGATGTCTCTTCAGATGCTCTTTCCTCTGCTTCCTCAAGCTTTTCTGGTATCCCTTGATTTGAAGGATGCTTACCTCTACAGTCCTAGTCACCCTGTCTTCAGGAGATTTTTTTACATTTCTGTGTTTCTTCCTCTCAGTATCAGTTCTCTGCTTTGACTTTTGGTCTTTCAGCAGCTCCGAGGGTCTTTACCAAATGCCAGGCCCCTCTAGTAGCCTTTGGTAGACTCCAGAGAATTCAAATATTCCCCTTACTTTGACAACATTTGATTCAAGCCCCCTAAGCAGCTCATGCTTCAGGATCTACACTTCACTATGCTTTATCTGTACACTCTCATGTGTTTATATTCAAACTTGTCAGAAAGTCTGTGTTGACTCCCTCTCAGGATCAGGTATCCCTGGTTACAGAATTCAGACCATTCCAGTGATGGCATTCCTCCCGCCTCCCAAGGTCCTATCTTTGATTGCTTATTTCCAGTCCTTCCTGCAAGGAAAATTGTCAGAGCTGTGGGGTACATGGAATCCACCGTTCCCGTAGTTCCCTTTTACACACTCCACATGAGGACGTTTCAGTTGCATCTCAAGAATGTTTGGATCCAGCACTCCCATCCTCTGGAGTATCTGGTTCCTCCCTTGCGTTGTTTCAAGTTTGTAGATTCACCAGAATTTTCTGAATCTAAGTCTGCATTTTCAGGTTCCTCTCCCTACTCGTGAGCTGTGTATGAATGCTTCTAATCATGGTTAAGGAGCATCCTCCAACAATCTCAAAGTCTAGGGTCTTTGGTCACATCAACAACTGGCAGGCCATATCAACATGAAAGAGATGAGGGCTGTCCAGGCCTTTCACTCCCTTAAGAGTACAAGACATAGGATCTCTCATTTACCCTCACTTGCCCACCAGTTTTTTGAAGGCATGCTTTAAGTTTTGCAAGAGGCCAGAAAACTCACTACTAGAAAGTACTATGTGACTAAATGGAAAAGATTTTCTGTTTGGTGTCACAAGCATGACCTGGACTCTTTTTTTTTTTGTGTGTGAGTATTCCTGTGCTCCTTTCTTATTTGTGCGAGTTGCTTAATTTTGGCTTGGCATATTCATGTGTTAAAACTAAACTGTCAGCCATTTCCACTTGTCTGCCTCTTCATCTACATCTGGCTTCTAGTTTTCAAGTCAAACAATTTATGAAAGGCGTTCTTCAAAACTGGCCTCCAGTAAAGTCTGTTTCTCCCTTCTTAGGACTTTAATTTTGTTCTTGAGAAATTGAGTCAGTCCCCTTTTAAACCTACAGTTTCCTCATCCCTACGACATTGTACTTGGAAGACTGTATTGCTGGTTGCTCTTACTTATGCCAAGAGGGTCTCTCTGAACGTCAAATACTCATGGCAGGTTTTTCCTTTTTTTTTTTTTTTTTAACAAGGACAAGGTGTCTCTTTGCACTAATCTTTTTTTTATACCTAAGGTATTAATAATTTGTTCTTAAACCAGTCCAGTCATCTTTCTTCTTTTTACCCTTCTCCACAGAATCCTAGTGAGAGGGTTCGTCACACCTTGGAAGTACATAGACAGCTTAGATATTACCTAGATGACAAAAAATATCAGGAAATCTGAACAGCTTTTTGTTTTATTTCATACCAGGAAATTGAGTTTGGCAGTGTCTGAGCAAACCAACTCCTCCTGGATTTCTAAGGTCATTTTCTTTTGCTATTCTTTTCATGGCAGCCAGCTTTTTTCTTCCTTCATGCTCATTTTACAAGGGCAGTGGCTTCTTTTGGTGCTGTTTTCAAGGCCCTGGATACTAGATCCCTTTTGAAGCTGGTACTTGGTGTTCTGTTGTCACTTTTGCCAAACATTACAAGTTGGATGCTATTTCTAGTGCCAGGGTAGGTTTTGCGAGGGCCATCCTTCATGTTTTTTTGAAGGACTCTGACGTGGCTTCTGCCTCTAATACATTCCAGTAGCTTTTTTACTCTCCCAAGAGTGAAGTATACTGCAACAGTGATAAGGAAGGACATAGTACAATTGTGTAAGATCTTACCATAACAGTAAATGTCCTACTTCTCACTACAGTATTCAGTCCTCCCTCCTACCCACTGGAACATTCTGTTGCCTTCCTCCTGTTGCGGAGTCTTTCTTCTTATTTTCTTCTTCCCTTTCTTGGATGTATGTTATTGCTTTCCTCTGGGGTTGCTCTGGTTCTTCTGGGGAACTTCACTTCTGAGCAATAGCCACTCATATGTCACATGTACCTTAAGTCTTGCACGTAGGACATACATCTGACATATGGCGCCTGGAAGGTGTAAAGACTTCTTTATGCTGGCCTGATGTTCGACTATCCTTGGCAGGATATCCCAGGAGTGAAGAATGCTGCAGCAGTGAGGAGTAGGACATCCACTGTTATAATAAGCTCTTACACAACTGCACTTCGTCGTATTGGAGACTTTATTAAGTATCTTATGTATTGTAAAAATCATACATATTTTGTTAGAGGTGCTTAACATAAGATTATTTTGCAGCTAAGAGGTTAGATATGGCATATCATCTTTAAATTTGTTTTTGATGATTCACTGGCTAGTTGGTGCCAAATGACTTTTGTCTTCACTGTGTGAAGTACTGACTGGATTGCAAACTCTGCTGTTGATATTGAAGTTATAATAATGTAAAGTAGGCTAGGCCACTGGATTGATCCTTCTGGTACTACTAAAGGTGCATTAGATGCTTTGGGGAGCAAATTTAGAGCTATGACACAGGCATGCCAGTCTTCTTCATAATTTTAAACCATCTTTTTGAAATGTCTGCAAAAAATATTGAGGCTAATATTTTATATTGATAAGTCTGGCTGGTCATCTCATAAGAAGTCTGTGAAGACATAGCCTGCTAATTATTAACTGCTTGTCTTTTTTATTAAGTATACCTTTGAATAGCCACAGGTTTTCTAATTCAGCTGAAGCACAACACTATCGTACCCTAAAGTCATATCTGCCAGTCTGACAACATAAAAAATATCTGCTTGGTACTTAACAGCCATCCTTTTTTTTTTATAAGGAGGGTAGCATTCGTTGTGCAAGAAGCTAAGATGGCTTCTATGGAACACAGTCTGTAGCCCTAGATAGAAGAAATGTTTTGCTGGTGTCAAGATTAAGATGTAGATGTAGTGTTCTGTTCATTTGTGTAGATCATACAGCACCTCTAAGAGCTGTTGTTCCTATCAAGGCTTATTCTCTTGTGAAAATCTGTTACAACCTTTTCTCCTTCCATGTCTTTTATCTGATTTTAATGTCTTCTGGTAGTAAGAGCTACCAATTAGGGCTTTTTTCCATTGCTCAGTACATAACTTGGCAGAATTCTTTTCCTTAGCATTCTGAGAGTGACTGTTGGACTCTGCTGCCATATGTTCTGGACGGTTTATTTCCACTGTCTATGTTTACTGCCACTCGGCAGAAAACTGAGCTCACGTGCTGTCACTCCATTGTCATTAGTAATTCAGTATGTTTTTCTACATGTTTTGTTGCTGACGTTTTATTTTTTTATTTTAGATCATCGAAATAAGTGTTCGGGTATAATAAGATCACAATTTCTGTTCCACATGAGCAGAGCATAAAGTACAGTTGTGTAAAATCTTACCATAACAGTAGATGTCCTTGTATTCATTACTGCAGAATTCATCACGTATGGGATTCTTTACCATGGAAGCCTGACAACAGGCCAGTCTACCAAAGCCTGACATTGCTTTAAGTGACATTGAACGTCACCCAAATACTCTTTGCATAGCATAGCGCATAAAGGTGATGTTCAGGTGTACCATCCTCAGAGCTGATTGCCCCAGTTGGAACACCAGTCGAAGGAAAACTAAAGGAAACCTGCACATCCAGGAAGGAAAAAGACTAGAGGGATGGAGGGAGGGATTGAATACTGCAGTAGTGAAGGCAAGGACTTGTACTGTTATGGTAAGATTTTACACAGCTGTACTATGTCCTTACTTTCACCGCTGCAGTATTCATCACGTGTGGGAGAGTGCCGAAGCTCAAGAAGAAACTTGGGAGGAGGAAGGAGCAGTAGAGCCCTAAAAGAAGCCATGAAGAATGGCATTAGCAAAACCAGCTGTACCTCTGGAGATACCATCCAACTTACAGTGTTTGGTAAATGTTTGCACAGAAGTCCAGGTAGCTGCTTCAAGAATAGAATTATTGTCTAAGCCATTGAAAAAAACACCAGAAGAAGCCACAGCTCTAGTAGAATGAGCATTTACATAAGAAGGAAGGTTCTTGCCATGAAAAGTAGTTTGTTTGGAAACAGCTAATCCTAAACATATAGGATGAACAGAAACAAACTGATCAGATTTTCTGATAGCTTTAGTCTTATCCAAATAAAGTCTGAGCTGTCTATGCATGTCCAAAGTATGCAGCACCCTGTCACTGTCAGATTGCAGAGAGGGGAAAAGCAGGCAAATTAATAGACTGATTGACAGTTCATTAACCACCTTAGACATAAAAGGATTAGTATGCAAGGACACCCTGTCCTCATGGAATATCAAAAAAGCCGGGCAAAGCCATAAGGGCTTGCAACTCAGACACCTGTCTGGCAGAAGTAAGAGCTAACACAAGAACTGTCATCCAAGAACAATGTTGCAAGAAAGCTGAAACAGCAGGCTCAAAATGAGCCTGAGTCAGTTTCTCCAGAACAAAAATTAAGATCCCAGGGAGGAGGAACAGGCTTCCTGTGAGGTCCAATATTAAGGATGCCTTTAAGAAATTGCTTAGCCTCAAATCTAGAAGCTAGAGGAGGAGGAGTTAAAGGCAGACAAGCAGAAAGAGCTGATAAGTGGGTCTTAATAGATGAATAGACTAAACCACCATTGAGCAACTTACACAAATAAGAGGGAACCAAAGGAGCATCCACAGTAAGTTGGTCAAGGTTACGATTGAGACACCAAATAGAAAGCCTCTTCCATGTAGATAAGTAGGATTTCCTAATAGGTTTCCTGTCCTCCTGCGTGATCTGCAGCACATGCTCAGAAAAAAAGTGTCTATGAGGAATCAAAACCCTATCACCCACAGTGTCAGCTGAAGCATAGACAAGTGGGAATGGATGAGAGATTCCCTTGTCTTGTTTTGAGTAAATCCACCCTGTGAGGTAACTTGTGATAATTGCCCTTGGCTAGATGCAGAAGTAGAAGGAACCAGCGCTGTTGCAGCCAAAAGGGAGTTACCAACAAGATTTTGGGAGCATCCTGTTGAATCTTGAACAGGACTTTCAGAATGAGAGGAAGGGGAGGGAATGTATAAAGAAGCATCCCCTTCCACGAAAATGAGATGGTGTCCACCTTCCACACCAGAGGACCTGGGACCCTGACACAGAACAGAGGAAGTTGAATTGTTCAGAGGGGAGGCAAAGAAATCTACTTGAGGAGTACCCCACTGGTGAGCAATGTCCAGAAACACATCCAGACCTCTCAACCAACTGGGGACAAATTTCAACAGAATCAGGGACAAGTCAAGAAAAAATCAGGGACAATCAGGGACACTTTTAAAAATATCAGTGTTATTAACTTGAAACATTGACAGAATCAGAGCATATGAATTAATACACATTTTCTGAAGTAAAAGAAGTTTATAACTTAATTATTGTCATTATTCATTAAGTGTAGTTCACCACCTTTCCTTCAAAAGTCACTAGTTTTAGGAGGGATTAAGAGGGACAGAGTTAAAATTTGAGTCAAAATCAGGGACGTCCCTGAAAATCAGTGACAGTTGAGAGGTATGAACACATCCCTGTGAAGCATCCATTTGTGGGATTGAGTGAAGGACCTGCTCGCACTGTCTGCCACAATGTTCTGATCTGAAGGAATATAAACTGCCTGAAGAGTCACAGCCAGCTCCCAACCCAGAAGTGCCAACCAGCAACAAAGGTTAGATCTTGTTCCCCCTTGTTTGTTGATATACCACATAATTGTGCTATTGTCTATGAATACCTGGAGAGAAGAGAGGGATGAAAGGTCTGAAGATCCAGCATAAGAACTCTCATCCCTTTGATGTTGATGTGCTCCATCTGCTGACAAGGCAACCATACTCCCTGAACCCTCAGGGAGCCAAACGTTGGTCCCCATCCCTCATCTGAAGTGTCTGTGAACAGATGCTGAGAGGGAAGAGAGGGATGAAAAGGGAGCCCTGGATTCAGAAACAACTGCTGAATCCACCAGAGAAGTTCCTTCTTGAGACAAGGAAGAAGAACTGAAAAGTCTAGAGGATGTGCATGTTGAAGCCACACTGACTTCAGAAACCACTGGAACTTCCTCATGTTGAGTTTGGCCAGAGGGAGCTTTGGAATGTTGGAAGCCATGAAACCCAGAGCCCTCAGAAACTCCCTGACTTTAATGGAGGCTGGGGAAGAAGAGTTTGAAAGTAAGAAATTAGAGTTAAGGCCTTTGGAGGAGACAGGGATGCCAACATTGGCATAGTCTGAGTCCTGCAACCCAGAAAGTCATGATCCTGAGGAGGAGTCAGAGAAGATTTTTTGAAGTTTATCTAAAGAAGAGAAATGGTAAAATGAAGATTTTGCAAAAGGATCTCCAGAGAGGATGCCTGAATCAGCAGGTCATTCAAGTAAGGAAATATTTAGATTCATTGAAGCCTGCAAAAAAGCAGTCATAGGAGTGAGGCATTTGGTGAACCTCCTTGGGGCAGTAGAAAGGCCAAAGGTCAAAGCACAAAACTGAAAATGCCATGAAGTAACAGAAAAATACAAATACTTTCTGAAAAGTGGATGGATTTGAATATAGAGATACACAACCTTGAGATCCAGAGAAACCAGAAAGGCCTGAGTGAGCAAGAGAGGAAACAGGGTCTGAAGGGACAACATCCAAAAGGAAGGCACCTTCAGAAAAGTGTTTAGATGAGAGAGGTCTAGAATTGGTCTCCAACTACCCTCTTTTATGGGCACTAGAAACATTACTAAATAAAAGCCCTTCCTCCTTTGGAACATAGGCACGTCTTGAATACTACCCCGAGACAAAAGATCTTGAAGAACCTATGGGGAAAAAAGGAAGTTGTTCCCAAGGAGGCTGAGGAATGCCCATAAAAGGAGGATGGGATATCTATGAAGTATCCTTGATGAATGATTTACAGAACGAGAAAGCCGAAGAGAAAGAGGAATGTGGCTGGGGACAGGTGGATAGTCAGATGGCACCTGATTTCTCAGGAAAAGAAGGCTTCTGAATCCCTGCAGTCTGAGTGGCCTTAGCAGGAAGAGCCTGTTTACTACCCTTTTTACCTTTAGCTGGAGGGTGAGATTGCCTACGCACAAAAGCTTAGAAGGGTAGTTTCTCTGAAATTTAGGCACAGGAGAAGCAAACACATGTTCAAGCTCCTGTAAGGCCCTCCCCTTGTCCTGAAGAGACTTGAACAAACCAGCAGCTGCTTCCCTAAACAAAAGTTTATTATTCAGAGGAACATCCATCAACTTAGCCTTAATATCATAAGGTAAAGGTTGAAGCCTCATCCAAGAATACCTCCTCATTACTGAACCAAAAGCAGCAGCCCTAGAAGAGGCATCTGCTGCATCATAACTACATTTGATAGAATGACAAACTACTTGAGAGGAAGTCCCAAGCAAGGAAAGAGAAGATTTACTCTCAGAGATTGGAAGATCAGAAAAAAATCTGACAAGCTAGAGAAAGAAGAGCCAACACATACCTAGCTATGTGGGTTTGATAATTAATTGTCCTAAAAGCTAAGGTAGTAGAACTCTAAACCTTCTTACGCAGCCTGTCCATGGTTCTGCTGTCCTTGTCAGAAGCCAGTAACTTGGACGAAGGAAGGAATTGAGATGGCTTATCAGAAGCTACAGACAACCACAAAGGGATCAGAAGCAGGACATTTGAACAAAAAGGAACAATCCTCAGGCACCCTATAAATCCTATCCGGCTTCTTGGGAGCATGGGACAGAAAATCAGGCACTTTAGAGGTATTGGGAAAGACATCCAGTAAAGCAGCCAAAACATGAGGAATGGCCGCAGGTTTAGGAGATTCCACTGGCAGTAACTCATAGTACCTATTATGGATATCGGAGACCTGAGCACAATCCCACTTAAAAAATTCCATCATCCTATTCCCAAAGGAAATTTCCTCAGAAGGAATATCAGGACTGTTTGATTCTTAGTAAAATGCAAAAAAGAACCTAGGAGGGTCCACAATAAAGCGTAAGGACAGCTAGCACCTGGTTAATTCAGATGTTTAATAAGAATACTCTCTCCACAGTATAAGACAATACAGCACATTAATGCTCCATAGAGACAGAACGTTTTCGTTTTAAAACTTCATCAGATGTGGTCTGGTTAACATACTACAAGCATTTAAAGGGTTGACAATTAATGTTGGTCCAATCAAAACACATTGTTCAAGACATATCAGTTAAAGTTAATTTTAAAAAACATTAAAACCAAGGTAAAAGGAATCAAGATTAATGCATATAAAAATGCAAATAAGAAATGAAAGATACACTTGATGTATAACTGCAGAATCTTCCCGTAAGTGTTAAAACAGACCTGTTAATTCATTGTAACTACTATAATTTAAAAAATAGAACATCATCATGAATATTAAATATAAAGAGCACACAAGGCCATGGTAAACTTGATGAATAGCACTATCTTGTGGTAAATGCATGTACCGGAGTTCAAAAAAACTTTTGACTTTGTATTGTTAAAAATAAATAAAAACTAATACAGTTAAAAAATTAATAACATGTTAATACTTTAATAGACAATTGCTTTACTTTCAAAATAAATATAAAAAACAGTATAATAAATACATATGTAAAAACATATATAAATACATAATTAATACCTTATAAATATTCATAAAAATCATTGTTTCTTTATTTAAAAATCCAGTAGAGCAACCAACAATATGGATCAAAGAATCAAAAGCTAGTACGACAGTACACAAATTCATGTTCAAGAGCTTTATAATTTAGCAGCTCTTAGTTTGAGAAAAGGGCTATCGAAATACAGTCATTTAGCCCTAGCCACCTGTTGGCTTGCAAAGTTACTTGCCACCAAAGCTCTCTGTATTCGATTGTTTCTTCCCAAAGACCACCCCTGTTGTCCTTCTTCACCTTCTCTAATACAAAAAATAAACAATTTGCGCCCAAGCATTCTATTTGATGTTTATAAAGTGCATTTGTTTCTTTCTTATTCTGCACTTCATATAAATGCTCATAAATTCTTCTTTTTAATTTGCGCTGTGTTTTTCCAGCATAGAATGCTTGACAGCACATACACTTTGCTAGGTACACTGTCCTGTATCTTCACAGTTACTATATGTTTTGCCCTCTAATGTAATTTCTCTACATTCCAAGTAAAATGTTTCTTTGTTGAGAATGTATGGGCATTGGGCACAATGCCCACATTTAAATGTTCCTTTTCTTCTTCTTATGTTATTTCCACCTGTTCCTGTCATACCGTTCCTTTCCAATAAATTCTTTAAACTACTAGAATTCTTATAGACAACTTTTAACTTTTCCTTAGTTATTCTGTCTAAATCCATGATGGAAATAAATCTATCCCATTCCTTTTCTATTATACTTTTATTTAAGGCAGAGCTTGCATTGAATTCTAAAACCAGGGCCCTGTTGAACCCCTCATCCGCTTTCACTTGTTGCTCAATACTTTCTTCATTAATACCCAAAATGGGCCAGAATTTCCCTTCTCTTCCTTCTAAAACTTCCTTCTCTACCTTCTCAATTAAAACACTTAGGCAGTTTCTTTTCCTAAACATTTGGTTCAAGATTTTCATTTCTTCAATAAATTCTTCATTGTTTGAGGTTATTCTGGATGATCTAATATATTGTCCCCTAACCAAATTCCTTTTCTGGTATACTGGGTGAGCACCTTTGTAGTGAAAATAAGAGTTTTGAGTAAGTTGTTTTCCTAAACACTTTTGAGTGGAATTTATAGTCCTTCTTGTATATCTCAACATCTAAATAATTGAGTTTTTCTTCATCTGTTCTGTGTGTAAATTCCAAGAAACTGGTACTATTACTCAAAAACTCTATAAAATTACCAATTTGGTCCTCTGGTGCATTCCAAAATATAAAAATATCATCCAGAAACCACTTGTATAAAGACCATTTTGAGCTAAATATGGACTCTAGCACCCATTTTTCTACCCATTTCGCTAAGATCAAGTTTGCATATGTAGGGGCACAAGCTGCCCCCATGGCTACCCCCTTGATTTGGTGAAAATATTCTCCTTTAAAATAAAAAAAATGTATTTTAAAACCAAATCCAATAACTGTACAATCACAATGCACTCATTACGTGTTAAACTGCCTTCCTCGAAAATTTATTCTTCTAACATTACCTTTCCTTCCTCCAGTGGAATGCAGGAAAATAAGTCTGCTATGTCAGTAATAAGGTAATACATATTATCCGTGTGTATGTCCTGTTTCACACTCCTTAAAAAGTCCCATGAATCCCTAAGAATATTATTACGTTTTAGCCATATATTTTTCAACTTAGAGTCTGTATTTTGCAAGAGGTAAAGTTTTTGACCCTTCTGCTGAAACAATTGGTCTAAGTGGTGGATCCATCCCATTCTTGTGTACTTTGGGAATCCCAAATATAGTGGGTATTCTTGGTTTTTCCACTTTCAAGTATTTCAATAACATAGTAGACTTATTTTCCTGTATTCCACTGGAGGAAGGAAAGGTAATGTTAGAAGAATTAATTTTCAAAAAGGCAGTTTAACATGTAATGAGTGCATTGTGATTGTACAGTTATTGGATTTGGTTTTAAAATACTATTTTTTTATTTTAAAGGAGAATATTTTCACCAAATCAAGGGGGTGGCCATGGGGGCAGCTTGTGCCCCTACATATGCAAACTTGATTTTAGCGAAATAGGAAGAAAAATGTGTGCTAGATTCTGTATTTAGCTCAAAATGGTCTTTATACAAGCGGTTTCTGGATGATATTTGTATATTTTGGAATGCACCAAAGGAGGAAATTGGTAATTTTATAGAATTTTTGAGTAATAGTACCAGTTTCTTGGAATTCACACAGAATAGATTAAGAAAAACTCAATTATTTAGATGTTGAGATATACAAGAAGGACTATAAATTCCACTCAAAAGTGTTTAGGAAAACAACTTACTCAAAACTCTTATTTGCACTACAATAGTGCTCACCCAGTATAGCAGAAAAGGAATTTGGTTAGGGGACAATATATTAGATCATCCAGAATGACCTCAAACAATGAAGACTTTATTGAAGAAATGAAAATCTTGAACCAAATGTTTAGAAAAAGAAACTGCCTAAGTGCTTTAATTGAGAAGGTAGAGAAGGAAGTTTTAGAAGGAAGAGAAGGGAAATTCCGCCCCATTTTGGGTATTAATGAAGAAAGTATTGAGCAACAAGTGAAAGCGGATGAGGGGTTCAACAGGGCCCTGGTTTTAGAATTCAATGCAAGTTCTGCCTTAGTTAAAAGTATAATAGAAAAGGAATGGGATAGATTTATTTCCAAATTCACCAAATAGACCAGCAAGGCAGGACGGAGTTCAAATTTCATTTATTTTGTACCATAACAGACTAGTTTCGGCAAAAGTGCCTTCTTCAGTGTAGGACAATAAATTCAAGTTCCTTGTGCTCATCCATTTAAATACAAACCATGAGCCAATAGGGCAAATAGGCTCATTAATATTAATGAATGAAAAAATATTTTTTCTGATAGTATGGTGATAACAAAACACAATATGTAACTCTGCAGTGAGATGCAGTCAAAAAACAGGACATGTCAACAATATTTATGTTAAGGAATTGTGTTACACTTGAAGTAATGTGACATAATATGTATATGTATAAAAACATATATATTTCTTGACCATAAACAGCATCTATTAGACAAATGTAGGTCAATAACAACAGTAGTAATTTCTCAAATCAACTACCTATATCATATATGTTCAGCAATCAAGACACCCCAGATCAACATTAACGCTGTTTGACAATCTTTCATAATCATGGTGTACAAGGTATAGCACTCCAATGAAAGACAGTGAAAACAGAAAACATAACAACCCTGAAAAAATTGGAAGAAATGAAATGAAATGGAATATTGTGAAATCACATATATATATAAATGCATGTATAGTTTATGACCATAACCAGAGTCTGTAAATAATTACTCTCCATACTAACATTAATAATTTCACATGTGAACTACCTATGTTGAATTAATTCAACTACCCAGACCCCCATATTACCATTAATGCTGGTTCGCAAACCCATATAGCTTGATGTAATAAACATAAGTAAAGCAAGACAAAATACAGATAAATTAGTATGCTTTATATACGCAGATATATATTGATTTTCAAGATCCAAATAACCCAAACCTTGTTAATGAAATAGGTCAACAGGGTTATTGAGAAATACACATAATCTGCTATAAGTGATCATTTAAACCCGGATGGAACAAAGCCCCCAAAGTTGTAATCCAATATTTTTCTTTTTGATCCAATAAACCATGCCAGCCTTGTTTGTTAGTTCTATCCCCAGATATGCGATCAATGACCATGAAACTAAATTTGGCCTGTGGATGTTTACATGTGTGTTGATATAGGGCACTAGTCTCCTTGTGGTTCCTGACATCACTACGATGTTCGTTCATTCTATATCTCAATGCTTTGGAAGTTTGGCCTACATAGAATGCCCCATAATAACAAGAAGCAAGGTACACCACCCAATCACTACTGCAGTTTCCAAAGATCTTTATATTAAATATCCTACTTGTATTGCGACTGGAGAACTCCTTAGATTTGGACATGTATGAACAGGAGCCACAATGTCCACAGGGAAAGGAACCAAAAAGTTCATCACCATGTAACGTGAGTTGTTTGTAGATAGTCCCCCCACTTGCCATATGCTTGAAGTGTGATAGATAGGAGCCCAAGGTTTTGCCCCGCTTGTATGAAAATTGACATCGTGGCCCCAAAATGGTTCGCAATCTGTCATTAGCCAGTAGGATATTCCAATGTTTATTGATAATATTCCTGACCATGTTTATATTTCTCCCATAAGTTGTAATAAACCTGACGCAGGTGCCATGAGATGTTAAATTTTTGTTCTTATTTTTGTATTGTAATAATTCTTCCCTTTTTAAGCAATTGGCTCTACTTTGGGCACTCACAATATCATGTCGATCATATCCTCTATTGGTAAACCTTTGACTAAGATCCCTGCTGGCTAATTGGTATTCCTCTTCATTAGAACTAAGACGTTTAATTCGTATGAATTGAGATATCGGAATACTTTTAATGGTGTGACGGGGATGTAAACTTGAAGCATGTAGCAGGGTGTTGTATTGTGGGTACTTGCGAAAAACTTTGGTGGACAAGGTGTGATCTGGGTTCCTGTAGACAGTGACATCCAACAAATTGATGGTATTTTTATCACATGTCACCGAAAATTCCAGTCCCCATACATTGTCATTAAGATATTCTACAAATTCTTGCAAGTAACCCTCATCCGCACGCCACACCAGCCAACAGTCGTCAAGGTAGCGTCTCCAAATATCCATCTCTACCTGAAAGATGTTGTGTGATGTATCATATATCATGTATTCTTCAACATAGGCCATGAAAAGGTCGGCATATATGGGAGCAAAGGATGCTCCCATAGCTGTTCCTTGTAACTGCCAATAGCATTAGCCTTGGAAATACAGAACATTCTTATTGAGAACATGTTCAGACATACAGATCAATAAAGTATTGAACCCAGGTGTGTATAAATTTGCCCTTTCCAACCAATATTGGATAGATTGCAACCCTGCCCAGTGTGGTATGCTCGTGTATAGTGATTTAACATCTAATGTGCATAAATACCATTCAGGTTCCAATTGGGTATCCTTGATAAGCTGTAAAAATTGTGTGGTATCCTGCAATCTGGATCTTATAAGGCCTAATAGTGGTTTGAGATATTTAGTAAGAAAGGCTGATAAGGGTTCTGTCAGAGAGCCTATTCCAGAGACAATTGGTCTGCCAGGTGGTTTTGTCAAGGATTTGTAAATTTTAGGTAAAAGGTACAATATCTGTTTAGGGGGTTCAGAAACCATAAGTGAAGCCAGGCACTTTTTATTAATAATGCCCTCCTCACAGGCTAGCTGCAAAAAGGAATCAATCTCTTCCTTGAAGACAGGCGTAGGGTCTATGGACATGTGCATGTAACACTTAGCATCAGACAATTGGGTTAGCCCTTCCTGTATATAATCGGCAGTGTTCCAAACCACAACTGCACCTCCCTTGTCCGCAGGGACAATAACTATATCTTTATTGTTACATAGATTGTCCAACGCTACCCTGTCTTCAGGTGTTAAATTACTTGCTAACATAATGTGTCCCAAGTTCTCAAAATGGATATCCCTCAGGATAGTATCCATAAAAATGGAAACGTGTTTGTTCATGGGTGGTTGAAATGAAGACTTGCCAAAGCGAAAGTCCTCAGAGGGTTCTGACTTATCATCATCAAAAAACAATTTTAAATTCAAAATCTGGCAAAATGCCTGTAAATCTTGTACAATATGATATTCCTGGCTAAAAAAAGACGGGATATAATTGAGTCCCTTGTTCAAAAGAGCAACCTGTTCATTTGTTAATACAGCTTTGGACAAATTCAACACATTCTGGTTAAACTCTGGCATTTCCCCTACTTCAGGAAATTGTCCAGTAGTCCCTGAAAGGACACCTGAGTGGTTGATCTTTCTGTGCTTTCTGCCCCCCCGGTGTCCCTTGCCCCCTCTAAAGGGGAAATTTTGTTTGTTTTCTTCCTAATAGGTGAAACCCTCTCAAAGGACCCCTCACCATCCGTGAGAGAAGATTCCTCCCCAGAGGTACTACATGAAGTATCCCCCTTGTTCTTCAAAATTGAGCGAGGTCTCTTTTTGGTGCGACTGGGCCCTGTCCTAACCTGATTGGTATCAACAAATCGAACTGATCTGCTGAAATCAAAAGGTTTTCCCCGTTGGTAATCTGAATAGTCCCGATGAAACTTTTTAATTTTTCGTTCCTTAATGGTTTTCTCATGTTCCATCAAATCTTGGGAGAGTTTTTTAATATTATCCTGATATTTAGAGGATGATTCAAACTTTTGAACATCCGAGCATAAGTTTTTTATTTCTTGTATATTGGAATCAACTGTCCTTTCATAATATTGTAACAAAATGTTCACAAATGTCATGGATCCCATCTGTAGAGCCTCCTTCCAATCTTGGTTAAGTTTATCATCTGGTCTCCCTACTAGAGGTTGGGTACGTATACGTAGTCCCCTGGGAGCCATATTTTGTGCCGAATATGCTTTGAAAAGCTTAAGATGCCAAATATTAGATCTGAGAGTTTTGAATGCTTTGGTGATTGAATGAAAGAACATATCACAATCCACCAAAGTTGATTGAGCCGAATTGACCGGATCATTGCTTGGCAGACTTTCAATGCCAAATACACCTATGTCCTGCCGATCAGCACATAATCCAGATAGGATGTTATTCAGATCCATGCTGTGAATAATATTGTATATAGACAACCAGTAATAAGTTGGAGCACGAGAAAACCAAGATTTAAACAGTAACCAGACTGTGTTTGAAAGACAATGCTTCAGAGGCCCAGTTGCACCAAAAACCTATGATTAGTTCAAAATCAAAACGAAGATTTTGTGGGCCACTAGGGGAGCAGAAAGCATTAATCTACACAGGAAAAATTTATTCCAATCTTAGGCTTGTAACTGTTAGTCAGTAGTTTTCAATAAGACATGAAAACCTGTCCAAGGTAAAATATTGAATAATCCAATGCAATAATCAGAAATTCTGTTTGGTATGCCCCACTGAAAACAAGCCAGCTGGTGTAAGTAACAACTAATATTAGTTGTTAGACTCAACCATATAAAACATATATTTTGAAATGTCCCCCCAAAAAAAGATTGAAACACAGAAATGCCAAAAAGTAAGGATCAAACCAAGTACCCAAACACACCGATAAACAATAGATTTCCTCCAAAGCCAATACTCCAAGTACTGACACCACTCAGGAAACAACTGATATTGATCCACACAGCAAGAAATGCTTTTATATTTGATATGCTATTGTTCACTAACAGTAGAAACTCACATATAGAAATCTCTCCAAAGGTTGAATGTAGAATAATCCAGCAATAAAAAGTTCTTTTAGTAAGCAAAAAGTGCCCCACTAAGTGCTAGATCAAACCCACTAGTAACGGTAAAAACCATGGTTAGTTATAATCTCAGCCATACAAAACATTAATAAAGTAGACTCACAAAGAAAATGATTTATAAAAATAAACCATATTTTAATTGTAAATGGGGGACCGAGCAGTGATCCGCTTCACCAGATGTGAGTGATAATTAGCATGCAACAGATTACAAATATTACTATTGTAAGTGCAACCAGGAAGGCAATATTTAGGTTTGTTATACACCACTCATTTTAACACTTATACCCCCAGCAAGCAAGATATGACACCATATTGATAAATCTAGACAGTTAGTGTCCCTCTTAATCAAAAACAACAGTATAATAGGGGATCTAGATCAACACCAATAATCCATCCAACATGTCCAGTTGAGTTTCACTATCAGTATGTATGTTGAGATATAGAATGAACGAACATCGTAGTGATGTCAGGAACCACAAGGAGACTAGTGCCCTATATCAACACACATGTAAACATCCACAGGCCAAATTTAGTTTCATGGTCATTGATCGCATATCTGGGGATAGAACTAACAAACAAGGCTGGCATGGTTTATTGGATCAAAAAGAAAAATATTGGATTACAACTTTGGGGGCTTTGTTCCATCCGGGTTTAAATGATCACTTATAGCAGATTATGTGTATTTCTCAATAACCCTGTTGACCTATTTCATTAACAAGGTTTGGGTTATTTGGATCTTGAAAATCAATATATATCTGCGTATATAAAGCATACTAATTTATCTGTATTTTGTCTTGCTTTACTTATGTTTATTACATCAAGCTATATGGGTTTGCGAACCAGCATTAATGGTAATATGGGGGTCTGGGTAGTTGAATTAATTCAACATAGGTAGTTCACATGTGAAATTATTAATGTTAGTATGGAGAGTAATTATTTACAGACTCTGGTTATGGTCATAAACTATACATGCATTTATATATATATGTGATTTCACATTATTCCATTACATTTCATTTCTTCCAATTTTTTCAGGGTTGTTATGTTTTCTGTTTTCACTGTCTTTCATTGGAGTGCTATACCTTGTACACCATGATTATGAAAGATTGTCAAACAGCGTTAATGTTGATCTGGGGTGTCTTGATTGCTGAACATATATGATATAGGTAGTTGATTTGAGAAATTACTACTGTTGTTATTGACCTACATTTGTCTAATAGATGCTGTTTATGGTCAAGAAATATATATGTTTTTATACATATATATATTATGTCACATTACTTCAAGTGTAACACAATTCCTTAACATAAATATTGTTGACATGTCCTGTTTTTTGACTGCATCTCACTGCAGAGTTACATATTGTGTTTTGTCATCATCATACTATCAGAAAAAATATTTTTTCATTCATTAATATTAATGAGCCTATTTGCCCTATTGGCTCATGGTTTGTATTTAAATGGATGAGCACAAGGAACTTGAATTTATTGTCCTACACTGAAGAAGGCACTTTTGCCGAAACTAGTCTGTTATGGTACAAAATAAATGAAATTTGAACTCCGTCCTGCCTTGCTGGTCTATTTGGTGAATTTGATACTTGGTTTGGACCGTGCATTCCCCCTTGCATAGGATTTGGTTTGTTCTACTTATAGATTTATTTCCATCATGGATTTAGACAGAATAACTAAGGAAAAGTTAAAAGTTGTCTATAAGAATTCTAGTAGTTTAAAGAATTTATTGGAAAGGAATGGTATGACAGGAACAGGTGGAAATAACATAAGAAGAAAGGGAACATTTAAATGTGGGCATTGTGCCCAATGCCAATACATTCTCAACAAAGACACCTTTTACTTGGAATGCAGAGAAATTACATTAGAGGGCAAAACATATAGTAACTGTGAAGATACAGGACAGTGTACCTAGCAAAGTGTATTTGCTGTCAAGCATTCTATGTTGGAAAAACGGAGCGCAAATTAAAAAGAATTTATGAGCATTTATATGAAGTGCAGAATAAGAAAGAAACAAATGCACTTTATAAACATCAAATAGAATGCTTGGGCGCAAATTATTTATTTTTTGTATTGGAGAAGGTGAAGAAGGACAAGAGGGGTGGTCTTTGGGAAGAAACAATAGAATACAGAGAGCTCTGGTGGCAAGTAACTTTGCAAGCCAACAGGTGGCCAGGGCTAAATGACTGTATTTCGATAGCCCCTCTTCTCAAACTAAGAGCTACTAAATTATAAACCTCTTGAACATGAATTTGTGTACTGTCATACTAGCTTTTGATTCTTTGATCCATATTGTTGGTTGCTCTACTGGATTTTTAAATAAAGAAACAATGATTTTTATGAATATTTATAAGGTATTAATTATGTATTTATATATGTTTTTACATATTTATTTATTATACTCTTTTTTATATTTATTTTGAAAGTAAAGCAATTGTCTATTAAAGTATTAACATGTTATTAATTTTTTAACTGTATTAGTTTTTATTTATTTTTAAACAATACAAAGTCAAAAGTTTTTTTGAACTCGGGTACATGCACTTACCACAAGATGGTGATATTCATCAAGTTTACCATGGCCTTGTGTGCTCTTTATATTTAGTATTCATGATGATGTTCTATTTACTGCGGTGGTGATGCTGTGGTAGCATTGTCTCCTCACAGTTAGACGTTGCCTGTTCGATTCTCAGCGCATCTTCTGTGTGGCGACATGCGTGAATGGGCGTTCCTTTGTTGAAGGTTGTGCATTAGGCCTGGCAAGCCAGTACGTAAAAATCTACTGCCAATCATTAGTGGACCAGAGTTCCGCTGTAGCGACCCCTAAACGGGAAAAGCCGAAAGACACAAACAAAGTAGTTACAATGAATTAACAGGTCTGTTTTAACACTTATGGGAAGATTCTGCAGTTATACATCAAGTGCATCTTTCATTTCTTATTTGCATTTTTTATATGCATTAATCTTGATTACTTTTACCTTGGATTTAATGTTTTTTAAAATCAGCTTTAACTCATATGTCTTGAACAATGTGTTTTGATTGGACCCACCTTAATTGTCAAGCCTTTAAATGCTTGTAGTATATTAACCAGCCCACATCTGATGAAGTTTTAAAACGAAAACATACTGTCTCTATGGAACGTTAATGTGCTGTATTGTCTTATACTGTGGAGAGAATATTCTTATTAAACATCTGAATTTACCAGGTGCTAGCTGTCCTTATGCTTTATTGTGGCCCCTCCGAGGTTCTTTTTTTACATTTTACTTGGTTTCATTGTTTTGCGGACCTTTTTTGGCTTATTTGTGGATTACTGTTAGATTCTTCCTACTCTGACCCATAGTTCAAAGTAGAAGGAATCCGAGTAGAATAAGTAAGGGGTTCTTCATCAAAATCCAACTCTTCCTCAGAAGAATTCAGTTCTCTGGGCCATTTAACTGGAGAAGAGGACCAAGGAGGAGCAGGAACGAAAACCCCAATGAGGAGGCCTTAATGACAATAAAGCATTAAGTAATCTGTAAGTAAAGACTTGCCACTCACTTTGTGGATCCCTAGGAGCAGAAGAAATTTGTTTAGTTTTCTGATTTTTTTTTAAGGGAGCATCTGCCCTAGAAAACTGTGAAGGCACTGGCTCAGCATGGCATTCAACAACCATAGTAGGAACTTCTTCCCTAAGAAAAATCTGCAGAACCCCCCCCCCTTGACCCCTCAGAAACATTCATCCATGGTTCCCCCTGAACTTCTGAAATGGTCTCCTGCAAAGCCTCGTCTGATGTGCTGCTCACTAGATCTTCACCAGCCTCCAACCCGGTTGCAGCAGAGAAATATGATAACACAGCCAAACAAGCCTCTGGGTTTTTAACAACTTCGAGAGAAACACCAGGCAGAGGATGGACAGTGGAAGATTCTGGTCTTAGGTTTTTCATCATCTTCCCTGACAGCTGACCCTCGGGGCAGAAAGTTCTTTCCATTGTATCTTTAGCAAAAAGCTTAAGACGCTGGTTCTCAAGATACAATGAAAGGGAAGAAAGCCTACTAGGAGGGGTTTTCAGGATGAATGCCTTACAAATCGAACAAGACATATGGTCGTGAGAAGCTCCTAGGTAAAAAAGTTACTTATCATGGCAGTCTTTATTGGGAATCTGTCTCCCACACTGGCATTTACACTTCCTGGATGACATCAACCCCAAACAGTGCAAAAAGTTCAAGAAAAATAACAAAACCACAACTGGGTACTTATATGCAATGGTAAGGACTTCAGCAAATGGGAGTATTCACTGGAATACAAAAATGCAATACAAAAAGGCAGAAAACAGACGTAGGCAAACAGACCAACAGTTAGAAACAGCATTTGGACTGGCAGCAAAGAAGTTCTGATGATGATATGCCTGAACAACACCTTTATGCCCTACACTATGTGATGAGTGTTTGGGTGACATTCAATGTACCTTAAAACAATAGTAGGCTTTGGTAGACTGGCTGGATGTCGGGCTCCCATGGCATGGAATCCCATACATGATGAGTACTGCAGCAGTGAATGTAAGGACAATCTACTTTGCCTGCTACCATTTCAGTGTGGGAACTAGGCAGTGTCAGATGGAGGCCCTGCTAAATACTTATTTTGTCTTCGTGAAATCTGCAAGTAGAGATAGCATTCCACAGAGCACTGGCACTTTGAAAAACAAAAGGAAGATGCCCAAGGAGGTAAATATGTTTTCTTATGCCTACTTGTAATTATAGGGTCCCCAGCACATTCTTCTTTGTTCTCCATCTCCTTAGATCATCCATTTGCTGCCTGGTCTTATACACTGTGTGACGCCCTTGCCCTGGCCCAGCAATGAAAGGAGCCTCAATCCTCACCAATAACACCAGTGAGGGGCATCTCATATAGGAGGAAAGGATAACAAGTACACACAGTAAAGTGCGATTTCCCTTAAGTGCACACAGAGATCACAGTCAGTCCGGGACTGGTCGCTCTCTTGCTCTCCAGGTCCCCAAAAGACTCTCCACTGACACAGCTATAGGGTCCAGATCTCAGCCTAGTGGGCAAGCTAAAACCTCCAGCACCCTATCTGTCCAACCAGTGCTTCGTGTCCCTGCCCAAGTAGCTGACACACACACACACACACACACACACACACACACACACACATACACACACTTTGAGATAAGAGTTTATACAACCACACATACACTCCTGGGGAAGGCTTGCACAGGTTCTCCAGCTGTGCCCCCTTTTCCCAGACTATACGGTAGTACCCTGCCACTACCTACTAATAATTATCAGTTACTCAAAGGCCCTTAAAAGGGTGTCCAATTATTACTATGCAATATTATTATCCAGTTGGTAGTATGACAAAACATTCAAGGCTTATTAGAGTGACTTGGTACAGGATCCTTATATACACGCAATGTACTCTTAGAGCTTAACTTATCTCTACACAAAACAGCCACAGTTGAAAGGATTTAAAATATTTAATAATAAATAGTAAAAACACAAGACAATACTTTCTACAACACGGTGCTAGTCAAGAGTTCAGAGATCACAAAGAAGTACTTAAAATAATTCAGTAGTACAGTTCTGACATCACAGAAAAACAGTCTGATATTTCTAGATTCTAGCTATTTCTAAGAGAAAACAAATCTAAGATAACTTGCTTATAGAACACAGGCAGTGCTGATGAGTTAGATGGTCAAGACAAAAAATGCTTAATGCCCTCTGATTCTCTGTGTTTTTAAAATCACATTCCTGGTTCCCATTACATCATTCTTCACACTCCTCAGGGTTCCCAGGCTAACAGAAACTACATTTCCATTCTTATCATCTCCTTTTGTTGTCTTGCAGCTGGTCAGGAAGCAGAGCAATAAAAATACATTTGCATGTTTAAATCTAGCAATTTAACTCTTGGTTAAAACAATTGAAAGAATGTCTTCATCTAGATGGGCTGGAGCCGACTTTAGATCAAAGGGTCACAACATGCTTTTACTTGGTCAGTAGAAAGCACTGTTGTGACACTTTTTGCAGTTCCACATCTAACAGCAGTTTTTCCATTTAAGACAACAAGTCTGTGCCTTACATTAATATTTACAAATGATAGAATTATCTATAAAATTCTATCTGGCTAGGCTGGCCTTCACCCATATCTTCACATACCCCCCCGGAGAACTCAAGCTAGTTTTTTTCAAGTGACCCTTGAGAAACACTGCTTGAGAGGGTTAGGTCTATCTGAGTATACTTTACCCCATTCCCTGTCTTGAGAGCCCATCTGTGTTGGCATTGCTAATCCCACTGTGGTGCTGCACTGACATGTCATATGCTTGCAACCCCAGGCTCCATCTTAGCAACTTGGCTGTTTGCTGGCTGGCTCTGTGTAACCATGTTAGGGGGTTGTGATCTGTCATAGCAGTGAATTTCCTTCCATACAGATAAGGTTGAAGTTTCTGCAGTGCCCACACTATGGCTAGATATTCATTTTTTACAGTTCCATAGCATTCCTCCCTGGGTTGGAGCCTACGACTGAGATAAATTACTGGGTGCTCTTCCCCCTCTGAAGAAATCTGGCTAAGTGCAGCCCCCACCCCATGGTTCGAAGCATCCACTTGCACAACAAATTATTTGCTGTAATCTGGACTGGCTAACACAGGGGATTCTCCCAAAGCTTCTTTAAGCATCTGGAATGCCTGCTCACATGCTGGGGCCCACACTACCTTATCTGGCCTGTTCTTCCTTGTCAGGTCTGTGAGGGGAGCCGCTATGGTACTATAACTGAGGACGAACTTTCTGTAGTACCCTGCTGTCCCTAAAAATGCCCTCACCTGATTTTTAGTAACAGGTGCAGGCCATGCCTGAATGGCTTCCACTTTGGCAGGTTCTGACTTTATCTTACCACTCCCCCACTCTATGTCCTAGATAGGAGACCTTTGCCATACCCACCTGACATTTGCTCACCTTAATGGTCAACCCTGCCCTCTGTAGTCTGTCCAGCACCTCCCTGACATGACATGCTGAAGGTGCTCTGGCCAGGATTGGCTGTAGATGGCAATATCATCTAGGTAAGCAAGGGCAAACCCTCCTGCTCCTGCTAGGATATGATCTACCAGCCTCTGGAAAGTCACTGGGGCATTCTTCATCCCAAAGGGCATCTTTGTGAACTCATACAAGCCAAAAGGAGTCACAAAGGCTGACTTCTCTCTAGCACTGGGAGTCAAGGGCACCTGCCAGTAACCCTTGGTAATATCAATGGTTGTAGATACTTAGCCCTACCCAGCTGCCCTAGGGCCTCATCTCTCCTAGGCATGGGGTAAGCATCCAACTCTGTGACTATTTAATTGCCTGTAGACAACACAGAACCTGGTGCTGCCATCCTTCTTTGGCACCAGCACCACTGGGGAGACCCAGGGACTGTTGGACTCTTGAATCACCCCTAGTTACAACATCTCCTGTACCTCCTCCCTCAGAGTCTGTTTGACTATCTCAGGCACTCTAGAAGGGGCCTGCCTAATAGGCCTTTGGGGTCCTGTAACTACCTTGTGCTGCCCCAGGTGGGTGCACCCTGGTTTCCCAGTGAACATGTCCCCAAATTCCTGCGACACTGCTTGGATTTCTCGAACCTGGGTAGGAGGTAGCTACTGGGACATTGCTTACCCCTTTCACTGATGTCAGCCTGATCCTCACTGAGGAGATCAGTCCCCAGATCTCCCTCAGACTCCACCTGCAATCCACTGCAAATGCTCAGCACAAGGGCCTCCCTATCATAGTCAGGTTTCATCATGTTAACATGGTACAATTTGTGCCCCTGCCGTCTGCCTAGCAGTTTCACCATGTAGTTAACATCACTTACCTTTCTTACCACCTTGTAGGGTCCCTCCCAAGCTGCTTGCAGCTTCTTGTGTCTGACAGGAATGAGAATCATTACCTGCTGCCCCACAGCATACGCTGTAGCTTGAGCATTTCTGTTGTACCACACTTTTTTCTGTTGTTGGTCTTCTGCCAGGTTCTCCTGGGCCAAGCCCATGAGTTCCCTAATCCTTGCCCTGAGGGTTAGGATGTATGCCACACCAGACTCCTTGTGAGACTCACATTTACCTTCCCACTCATCTTGAATTAAATCTAGAGGTCCCCACACCCTGTGCCCATACAGCAACTCAAAGGGTGAAAAACCTGTGGATTCCTGGGGAACCTGTCTGTAAGCAAACAACAGATGGGGCAGATATTTACCCCACTCCCTCTTAAACTGATCTGCAAATGCCCATAGCATGGACTTGATTGTAGAGTTTAACCTCTCAACTAGATCATTAGTCTGGGGATAGTAGGGGGTGGTCTTCATGTGCTTCACCCCGCAGGACTTCCACAGACAAGCCAGTAGGTCTGACATGAAATTGGCACCTCTGTCAGTCAGTATTTCTTTTGGGAAACCTACCCTGCTGAAAATCTCTAACAAAGCATTTGCCACATTCTCTGCCTCAATGGAGGACAAAGACACTGCCTCAGGGTATCATGTAGCACAGTCCAGTACCACTAGGATATACTTTTTCCCTGTGGAACTTGGGGTACTCAGAGGACCCACAATATCCATAGCTACCCTCTGAAATGGCTCCTCAATCACAGGCAAAGGCATCAAAGGAGCTCTCACCTTGTCTTCTGCCTTGCCTACCTTTTGGCACTGCTCACAGGTCCTGCACTACTCTGTTACATCTCTGGAAATTCCAGGCCAATAGAAGTTCTGCATAATACGCCTCTTTGTACCTTTTATGCCCATGTGACCTGCAAAGGGAATATCATGGGCTATGGTTAGAAGCGCCAGATGGTAGGTTCTAGGTGCTACCAACTGCTGTACTCTCTCACCTTCTAGCCCTCCGTCATCGGACCACTCTCTGTATAGTAACCCTTTGTCCCGGTATACAGGTTCCCCCTTTCCTTGAGAATCAGGTGCCTCCCTAGCTACCTGGTCAGGCCTTGCAATGTAGGGTCTGAGAGCCGAGCCTGTCTCAACTCTCTCTTTGTAACTCTTCCCAGCTCCACTTCCACAGGACGTCTGGTATCCTCTGACAGTGGTGCCTGACTGTCAGCCTGGGTACTACTACTCACCTCTACCTTTGCAGTCACTCTGTCGAAGAGAACATCAGTACCCCCAAGCAGCAGTGGCTCACCTTCAGTCTCACTACTACAAGGTATCTCCCTCCCTGAAGTAACCACCTCACCAGTCCTGGCTGCAAGTATACTGTCTGTCTGGGTCTCCCCCAGGCTACCAGACCCACATGCTTTCTCCTAGCCTGACTGCATGTAACTGCATAAGCACATGGTACTGCCTCATCCAAATCCTTCCCTCTCAGGACATCTGCAGGCTGGTAGTTCGGTACCCCTGTTGTCTCAAGATAACCTACTATTGGCATTTTGTCTTTCCCACTTACTGGCTCCCTCACCTTTTTTCCCCACCTTGCCTCCATGGACACCTGTATGCCACATGGCCCCACTGGTTGCATTCAAAACATTTAACCCTAGCATTTGGACATGTACCTGGACTAGTGGCTTCTCCTGCTACTGGCAGATTCTTTTGGGACAGTCTTTGCTGCCCACCATGGGTTCCTTTAGATCCGTGAGCAGTACTGGGGGGTCCCTTTCCTATGCAGGGCTGCCCTACTTGCCAGGTATAGGTCTCCCTTCTTCCCCAACTCATCTGAAGTAGCACATTGTCTATCAGCTAACCAGATCCTCATGTCCTCAGGCAAAGTGTTAAGGGCTTGTTTCTTCACCAAAAGGTCTGCCAGCCCTTCAGTGGTGACCTGACATCTACTCACCAACCTATGAAAATAAGTGCTCAGTTCAGCAACATATTCACACACACTTTCATCTGCCTTGCATCTATGCTCACGAAACTTTTTCCTGTACGTTTCAGGTGTTAGCTTAAACAATTCTAACAAATGCTTTTTAACAACAGCATAATCAAAACATGCAATGTTAGACATTTTAGACAATACAGTTACAGCTTTACCATGGAGTAAGGGGGTCAGCAACCGTACCCAGAGCCTTTGGTCAAGACTATACTGTTTGCATACCCCCTCAAACATATGAATGAAACTATCAAAATGATCCCCCTCTTTAAACTGCAGAAGAAATTTACTGACCTGTTGTGCTTCTGTGGTCCAGTTACTCCCTTCTCCATTACCTCCATCACTCTGGTGAAGAGTCAGCATCTCCTTCTCATGCTGCCTGTGCCTCTCTGCTTCCAGGCATAGCAGTTTCTCATTTTCCTCAGCCTGCAAACGTTGCAGTCTCTCATTGTCCTCACTGTCTAGATGCCTCAGTCTATAGTCCCAGACTATACGGTAGTACCCTGCCACCACCCACTAATAATTATCAGCTAATCAAAGGCCCTTTAAAGGGTGTCTTATTATTACTGTGCAATATTATTATCCAATTGGTAGTACGACTAAACAGTTGAGGCTTATTAGAGTGACTTGGTACAGGATCCTTATATACATGCAATGTACTCTTAGAGCTTAACTTATCTGTACACAAAACAGCCACAGTTGAAAGGTTTTAAAATATTTAATAATGAATAATAAAAACACAAGACAATACTTTCTACTACACAGTGCTAGTCAGGAGTTCAGAGATCACAGTAGTACAGTTCTGACATCACAGGAAAACACTTAGAAATAGCTAGAAACTAGAAAGATTAGTCTAAGAGAAAACACAAATCTAAGATAACTTACATACAGAAGACAGACATTGCTTATGATTTGGATGGTCAAGACAAAAAATGCTTAATGCACTCTGATTCTCTCTGTTTTTAAAATTGCATTCCTGGTTCCCATTACATCATTCTTCACACCTCCCTGGGTTCCCAGGTTAACAGAAACTACATTTCCATTCTTAACGTCTCCTTGTGTTATCTTGCAGCTGGTCAGGAAGCAGAGCAATAAAAATACATTTGCATGTTTAAATCTAGCAATTTAACTCTTGGTTAAAACAATAGAACGAATGTCTTCATCTAGATGGGCTGGAGCCGACTTTAGATCAAAGGGTCACAACATGCTTTTACTTGGTCAGTAGAGAGCACTGGTGTGACATTTTTTGCGGTTCCACATCTAGCAGCAGTATTTCCATTTAAGACAACAAGTCTGTGCCTTAACATTGATATTTACAAATGATAGAATTATCTATAACATTCTATCTGGCTAGGCTGGCAGCCTTCACCCATATCTTCACACACATAGTTTTAGATTTCTTACTGGTTTGAGCCATTTCCAGTCCCTGGGTCCTAGGAAGTTTCTACTAAAGTGCCTTCTCCCATGTTCCTGATGTTGATAGTCGTACTCCTCAGAATATTTTACATCATTGTCAAGACCGTGTTATAATTACAGTGGGAAAGGAAAATATATTTTCAGAAGCCACTTTACATGATCCAGTAAAACTATTGGGCCGGGTTTACGAAGGCTTGCATGGAGTCTAAGAGTAGTGTTAGACGGCAGACAGCCAATATGTCTGCCGAGCAATCCAGCAATAGCTGGCAGGGGCATTCATGAGAGCTTCTAAAGCTACTCTTGCACGGACAGTGTCATTTGCTACTGAAAGCTATGCAAATTAGGTAAATTTGCGATCCAGGAAACACTAACCTGTCCGTGGAAGAGTAGTGTTATTTGTAGAAATGTACTCCGTTGGTAACGGAGTACTGTTCTGCAAATAGCTAAACGGAGCTATGACAGCTCCAAATAAAGGATGCATCCAGTTGAGGAAGCATGCCAATGGTCAAATATAAGGCCATTGGCATTTTTATAGGTTGAAAATTAATAAAAATGTATTTTTATGTTTTTTCCCCGATCTATGATGTTTAAGCATAGTGCAGCACCGCTCAAACGTGCGGCGCTTTAAAAACCAGAAAATAATTAAAAAATAGCCAAAAATAGTCATGTTTAATAAAAAGAGTATTCTACCATGCAGGTGAATGGCAGGCTGAAGACAACATGGCTACTGAGTAGTGGTTGCTAAGGGGGGAAGCTCAGTTTGAGAGATGTAACCAAGCATTAGTAGGCAATCTTATGCAAATTGAGGATAAGGATAGTGAATCCCAATTTTCCCTGGTATGTGAGCCATGTCCCTAGAGTGTAAGTGTAGGAGTAGGGGAGTAGTAGAGTAGAAGATAGGTGACATCATGAGGGGATATGTCTGAAAGACTGTAAGCTTATTGGAGCAGAGTGGCTTGTGTTTGCCACGAGTTGCTCAGGATTGCAAGAGGCGTGTCTACAGTTGTCCTAGCTGAAACCCAGAAACCAAAGGTGTACGCCGTGGATATATCTGAAATTTCTTGCAAATGTGCTTACACCGTGTGCACGCCTGTAAGCCTGTGTAAGCCTGTGTGCACCCGTCTAAGCCTGTGTAAGTCTGTGTGCGCGGCGCTGCCCCTTGTGGAAACAGAAAGGGAAAAGGAAGGAAAAGAGGTAGTAGGAAGTTAACTAAGGAGAACTAGCAGAGCTGCCAGGTGAAATATATCAGAATCAGCCAATTACACAGGCAGTAGACTAGCCCAGCCCAGCACTTTAAACTCTGCAAACACCATTCCCCCATGTTTTTTTCTCAAGAACTCTGCAACACTGCAGTATACAAAGAGTGAAAACTTAAAAAGTTTAAATCAGACAAAATGCTAGGGGCTGCTATTGCTATCATAAGCCAACGTGTGCAAGATGCTGAGGGTGGTGATATTGCGAATGCTGCTGAGCAACCCACAGTGAGGAAACGGAGAAGAGTGTACAGACCCAGGGTAACCTACCAGGGGCTACATGAGCTGGAGATAGTGGAGCGCTGTAGAGTGGACAATGACCTCCTGCAGCAAATTGCTGAGCTGTGCTGGCCATGCCTCACACACAGAACCAACAGAGGGAAACCCATCCCAGTGGATACCAAGGTATGTGTTGGCCTACGAATACTAGCTACAGGTACCTTCCAGAGAACAACTGGTGATATGATGGGGGTTTCACAGGCATCAGCATCCAGGGTACTGCACCAGTTCCTGGATGCCATGTCAGCACATGTCGGTGAGCATGTATATTTCCCCAATTCCCGTGAGGCATTGGCCAGCAAAATGCGTCTTTTCCACCAAATAGCAGAATACCCTGAGGTAGTGGGCGCAATAGACTGCACGCACATACACATCAAAGCACCAACCGGTGAGTGGGGTAGGGTCTACGTTAACCACAAGGGCTTCCCCTCCATCAACTGCCAGGTCATGTGCGATGCCCAGGGCATAATAATGAATGTGTGTGCTGGCTGCCCTGGAGACTTATCACGATTCCCACATCTGGCATCTGACGCAGCTGTACCAGAGATTTGCCAAAGGGGACATCCCTGATGGTCACCTACTGGGAGATGCTGGATATGCACTGGAGCCGTGGCTGATGACACCCATCAGAAATGCACACACACCCGAACAAGAACTCCATAATGCGGCACACGCACAAACAAGAAACATAATCAAGCGTGTGTTTGGGATGCTCAAGTCACGGTTCCGGTGCCTGGATACATCTGGTGGAGCCTTGCAGTACTCAGCAACTACATGTACCCAAATTTTCATGGTATGTGCCATGCTACACAATATGATCCTGCAAAAACAGCTGCAGCAGGAACAGCATGGGGCAGGGCCAAACAGCCCCCCACCATTGCCAATGCCTGCACAGGCACAGCGTGACTCGGAGGAGGAGCAACCTGAGCCTGCCCCAGTAGGCAGAAGGAGGCATGCCCAGTATGCCTTGGCCTTGGCAAAGAAGCAACGCATAGCACATACACTGACTCAGTAGAAACCCTGGAAATGACACCTCTCTCTGACTCGCACATACAGTAAAAGGGATGCCTAACTTGACACTACCTGTTTTCAAACATGTATAGGGAGTGCATTATGTGCATCTGACACAGGCAGCCCTGCAGCACCACCTGAGGCATGGTTGCCCTAATTTAAGCAATATAAAACAGTGCTAAGCACATTTTACCACTTTTTAGCATATTTAAGCACAATTGCATGGAGCTGCGCACCGCGCAAACTAGCGCAACGTTGGGCAAAGTCAGGCAAAGTCGGGTAAACACGCTCACACCTGCTTTACTGTTCCTTAACCAGTCAGCTCTGCCCAGCAGGAAAATGAAAAGCAGTGACAGGGCTCGAACTCGGGATACTGTGCACTATAGTCACAGTACTGAACCACTAAGCCATGACAGCATTTCACTGGCACAGACACAGCAGGACAATTGTAGACTAATGCAAACACAAACAAATGCTATATCATGCCCTCTGAACCCCCCCCCCCCCCAGGCCTATGCAGACAGATAACAGCAGGCCAGGCAGTGTGATGTGGGTTGGGTAGGCTATGAAGTCACAAACTAATATACGTGAAATTGGAAGCTAAGATCTGTAGTACAGTAGTATGCCTCAAGCCAGTACGATAGGCAACAGTACAGACTGAAATGGAGTACCTGACATAGCAGTGCAGGCCTAGCAAATGTGTATAAGTGTCAGGGGAACCCCTCATCCTATGTACACTCACAGTAACAATCAGGTGTTCCCTCGGGTAGAAATGTACAAATAATAGCTGTCCCCCCTGTATGTCGAAATGTTGATAAGTCTATGCAAAATGACTCATGGAAGCCCTGCAGGCACAGCGTGCTTCCTGTCGATGTACAACACAAAGGTGAGCCCTGAAGTAAAAACCAACTTGATTTTTCACACACATATAGTATATATGTCCATACTGGGCATGCTCACACACTTAAATAAACAAAGCAAATGTCAGTCAACAACATACTGAAAGGTCATACTGGGCATGCTCACACACTTGGGACATGTCTGAGTACAGCACTGGGCCACACATATCTGGCAGTTGCAGTTCTTACCCCAGAAACTTGTCACTATTCACCAATCCTCCCTTGAGCACACAGTTATATGAAAACAGACCCATATAATATATTGGACTCCTGTCATAATCAAACTATGTACTACAAGTACTTAAGTTGTTCAAAGAAAGTGAAAATTCAAAGAAGATCAATAAATCTCCGATCTGTATTATTAATAAACAATGAACACTCCTAACATTATCCAATCCATGTTCTGGCAAAAATATTGTCAAAGAGTCCATAGAGAACCATGAAGCTTTCTTTCGCTATGTCATAAATATCAGTGTAAACTCATATGTTCTGAGTCAGTGCAAACTGTAAATGAATACATGTACATGACTGACATTGCCAACATCATGTCAGAGAGGTTCATACATATTTACCCCTCTCTCACTGACAAGAGGGTCCATTATCATGCCTGAAGATTGTGAAAACCCAGAAATCACATATACAATGGTTAAACAGCACTTTCCAAACCTAAAAACACAGCGTCTATGGGATGACATGGTTTCCCTAACTGTGTCATATGTGACCTCCAAAACAAACAGACCCTGCACCTGAACAGTCTGTTAAGACTCACCCACTGTACAGGATATGAAACTGTTGAATGCATTACAACAAAGTTTGGCACACTCCACAAGTGCTGGTGCACAACAGACCATATGAACTATTGTCTTATAAGCCTATTAAGCCTGATCTGCAAGGCTATGGAGTCCATCATGATGGAACACATAAACAGAGCTATTGTGAGCCTACAAACACCCAACCCTACCAATTCTGGTTTGGTCAGGGGCAGATCATGGTTCCCAAACCTGCTAGACTGTTTTTAAGACAGTCACCCAGGGCATACATCAATGAAATGAGCTACACACGTCCCACATAGACCTTGAAAAGGAATCTTCCAACATCACAGACACATGTCGTATCCACAAAATCAACAACCAGTGCATAAATATGTATGTCATCTGATGGATTGCCAACTGGGGCACAGATAGATCCCACAAGGTAAGAATTGTGGTCTCCTGTTCAAGCTGGTAACAACCACTGTCCCCCATGGCTCAGTCCTGGGACCCCTCCTGTCTGGTGTATACTTTTCAGAAATACAGTCAAACACACGACAGCTATGTTTAGCAAAGTTTGTGGATGACTGCAAAAAAGTTGTCATAATTGATGTTTGGAACAACAGAGACATCCTTAAGAAAGGTCTCAGTCAGACATATGTGGTATCAAAATTATGGCCTCGAGCTAGAGTCATACAAATACCACATAGGTGCCAACACCCTAAATATGGAGGTGATAAAAAGGGATCTATGGACACATGTGGATAGTCATCTATACTTCCAGAAACACATTCATAAAGTGGTTAGAAAATCATGCTATGTGTTCCCACAAACTGCCAAGGTCTTTGCATGTAGGTCAGAGGAGGTTCCCTCTACTAATCAGTCATCAGACCCGTCAGAGAGTACCACAACACACTTGTGATGAATCTGACTAGGCACCTTCAGCAGCTGGAAAGACCACTGAAGTACCTCAACAAGAGGATTACTGGCCTCAAACAGTTGCACCATGCAACAAGACTGGATTTAACTCCATCTGTACTCTGTTGCATACTGTCTAAGCAGGAGATCTCTGCCCAACAAACAAGTCCATGTCCAATGCAGAACTGATGTACATGCATTATTTGAAGTAAACCCAAGCTCACTGTACTACATGCTCTAGGGATATCATCATCACAACATTAAATAGAACATGTTGGAGGGATACATTACTAACTCACAGACTTCCCTTGCTTTGGAACAGGCTCCCAACCGACATTAAGTCGAGACCCTCACTGACACTCTTCCAGAGGAGCCTTGATGAGTGTATGTGAAACTGAACTGTCACACCATGGATCACTTCATCAGCTGTACTACACAGAGGCCTAGGGAACTAACTCCATGGGTGGTGATAACTGCACACTCTGGCCATACTAATATATGCCTTCAGGTAGATAGCCTATTACCTACCTATGTACCTATATATATATATATATATATATATATATATATATATATATATATGGAACACAGTATAATAAGCCAAAGATGGATGGGCAGAGATGTGTGTAAGAGGGTGGCCATGACAGGGAGCCATCCATGATTGTCCCACCCAGCACACATCCCAACGGCACGAAAGACATGAGGTGCACATCTCTCCCACTGTACATAACAGCCACCAGTATCTGTAAGCATTACAGTGTATGTGGTCCATGTGCCTGCTGTACATGACTGTACAATGAAGTACACATCTACTATCTGTAGACATGTACCTGTCACATAGGTTCATACGTATGTAGTAGACTATCTCCACGAAGGCATATAACAGCCTACAAAAGTTGTGCAGCTTTCACCACACCATTGGGTAGTCTCCCAAGGCCTAGTTCTAATAGTTAGTACCCTAAGCCCCTTTCTAGTGGGGCTGCTGATATGATGCCTGGCATGAATTGTCTGTTTCCCATCCACTCATCAGGGTTCCAATTGAAGAGTATCAGCGAGGGGTTCTGCCTCATGTACAGTGGGACTCTGTTCCACAGTAAGACAAGTGTCTGGGATGGTATTCTATCCCACCAGCATGTTGTATTCATCGTTCTGATGAGGTTCATATCCCTGGAATGTGTAGGGCGACTCAATGTTGTTATCTGTAGATGGAACATGTTCAACAATTATGTGTTGGACATGGCTCTGTATGTTGGGCAGAGTGTGCGTCTGAGTAGGCAGTACGCAATGAAGAACAGATGTAGTTTTACCAGTTGTGTTGCATAACACAACTGTTTGAGGCCAGTAATCCTCTTGGTGAGGTACCTATGTGGTCTCTACAGCTGCTGGATATGCTAAGTCGAGTACATCCAAAATGGTGCACTGTACTCAATGATGGGTCTGATGATGTAAGAGTAGAGTGCCAACACTACCTCTCTGGATCCTGATGCAAACCCTTTGTTGATTAGGTGGGCCACATAGGATCTCCCAATCACTTTGGCAACATGGTTATCAAAGGAAAGATGACTATCTACTTGTGTCCCCAGATCCCTTATCACCTTGTCATTTTAAGGGGTAACACCTATGTGGTAGTTTGTGGGTATTTTGTTTTCAACAAAGAGGATCACTATGCATTCCTCCACAGTGAGCTTGAGGCCATGATTCTGACACCACACATCTGTCTCATAGAGTCCCTTCTGGAGAATATGTCTGTCTTCCAGGGAATCTATTATGGCAAACACTTTACAGTTCCCAGCAATCTTAGTCAACCACAACCGTCCTGTGTTGGCATGTACATTTGAGAAGTCTATACCAAACAGGAGGGACCCCAGGACTGAACCCTGGGGGACACCAGTCATTACCAGTGTAGAGTCTGACATGTAGCCAGCAACTCTTAATGTGTGGGATCTATCTGTGAGCCAGTTTGCAATCCATCTTGTGATGTATGGATTCATGGCCAGGTTGGTGAGTTCATCTATGATACCTGACTGGGGAATGGTGCCAAAGGCCTTAGCAAGGTATAGGTAGGCTGTGTTGAGCTCATTTCAATCATCTGTAGTCTGGGTTACTGCAAAGAAATCCTCCCAGTTCAGGAGGCGTGGTCTGCATTTGACGAAGCCAAACTGGGTGTGCTCAACTGTGTGAAGGTTCCCAATCTCTGTATTGTTGACTTCCATTATGATTGGCTCCATTGCCTTGCAGAACACACTTGTCAGGCTCATAGAGCATGAATGCCAAGGGGTTTTTGTGGCCCCACCCCTGTGGAGTGTGAAGAACGTTGCTGTGCAACATTCTATGGGTGCATATCCTGTAGAGAGCATGTAGAGAGAAGTTTTGGTATCCTTGATGAATATGGATACATCCTCACCCTATGTGCTATGATTCAGGTTCTGATGCTGGAAGGTATGGAATGAGTAGTATCCTGGTACTGCTGGTGTGCTGTCTGCAGCCTTGAACTAGGTTTCTGTTACTGCACAGACATCAATATTCTCCATAATGAGAAGTGCCTCGAGTGTGTGCATCTGGAGGCTGAGACTTCTGGCAATGAGTAGCATTTAGCTCACTTTGTGGTTATTTGTGTTGGTTACGGGGTTTGGTTTGTCCTGCATGACCGGTGTTCCACACCTGAAGTCAGCGCCTCATTGGTCCCATCTGACCATAAGCTAATTACCCTACATATCCACATTCTGGACCCACACCCCCATTAAGGAAACCATGTTAAAAATGTCTCCAAAGCCAACTTCATGCTTCTTAAGACAGAAGCTGAACTGCAGGACACCCATGCAGATGGACAATACAGTTACGACTACTGAATCCTTCACAATTGCACTTTATAAGCACTTACATGACTGCATGCATCGTGCTATCCCAAACAGAACCAAGACGCTATCCTCCAAGAAAAGGAAGCCAATCTGGTGTTCCCCTGCCATAAACAAACTGCACAACAGAAGGAAGAAACTGTTGCAAAAGAGGGTAAAATCCCATGAGGGGAGGAGCTCCATGGTCAACATCAGTAAGAAGCTGTGATCCCTGATAAAATCCTCCAAAGCTAGTTACGAAAACAAAATCACCACTGATTCTAAAGACAACCACAAAGCATTCTATAGCTATATCAGGAATCTCAATGGCAGAACTCAGATCTGCTCTGAGTTACAGCACAATGGCACTAAATATACATACCCAACTGATATTGCCAACATCCTGGCAGATAGGATCAGTGCTAACTTTACCCCCCTGTCACCCATGAAAGAGCACATCTCTATAACGGAAGACTGCAAAGTTGCTGTCATCACAGCTGCACAGGTAAAAAACACTCTCCAAAGCTAGGAACACAGCATCCATGGGACCAGATAACATCCCAGGCTGTGTTCTACACAAACTACAGAACAAACAGGCACCACACCTACGTACCATGTTCAGTCATAGCCTCACATCAGGCTTTGTGCCTGCTGAATGGTGCACAGCGACAGTTATCCCACTACACAAGGGGGGAGCCACCACAGACCCCAGGAACTAGTGCCCTATTAGCCTAATGAGCCTACTCTGCAAGGCCATGGAATGTATCATTGTATAACTTATAAAAAAAGACATTGGTAATCTCTAAACTCTGGACCACAACCATGTTGGGTTTGTAAAAGGCAGATCATGTCTCCTCAACCTGATAGACATCATTGAAGTAGTCACCAGAACCGTAGACAAGGGTAAGGTGGTTCACACAGCCTATGTAGATCTTGCCACGGCTTTCAACACCATCCCCCACTCTGGAATTATAGATAAACCCACTAAACTAGGTATAAATTGCTATGTCACAAGATGGGTTGCCAACTGGCTAACTGACAGAGCACACACTGTGGAAGTAGCAGACTCCAAGTACAACTTTGGACCAGTGACAAGTGCAGTACCACAGGGTTCAATCCTGGGTCCTGTCCTGTTTGATATCCACTTCCCTGAAGTAAACTTTAACATGGAAGGTCTGTGGCTAATGAAGTTTCCAGATGACTGCAAACTAGGAGCCATAATTGAAACTACTAAAGATGTGGACATCCTACAAAAGGGCCTCACTGAGACAGATGCCTGGTGTCAAAGCCATGGCCTCAAACTCATTGCCAAAAAGTGCATTGTCATCCCCTTTCCTAAAAACTCTGTAGCCATGAACTATAACATAGGCAGTTATATACTTAACACTGAAAGTGTGATAAGAGTCTTTGGGTTACAGGTGGACAGTGGACACACCTGTGATAATCACATCCCCACAGTAGTCAGGAAATCCTTCTATGTGGCACACCTCATCACAAAAGTTGTCTCATGTAGAATAAAAGAGGACATTGTTCCCCTCTACTCATCACTCACTAGATCCATAATAGAGTACAATGCCCCTTTTGCTATGTACCTCACAAGATGTCTACACCAACTGAAAAGCCTGCAGAAATACCTCACAAAGAGCATTAGAGGCCTGAAATACATGCCATACACGACCGTCTCAAAATGCTCCAGCTGTACTCTCTCGCATATCGCCTACTCAGAGGTGATCTCTGCCTAACATACAAAGCTATGTCAAACACAGAGCTGTTGGACATGCTCCACGTAAAACACTCACAATCCCTCTGATCTTCGGCCCCAAAACCCAGAGTGAAATACAAAAGGAAGGGGTGTATCCATTTACCTTATGGATACCCATACCTTCAGGTTAGTGGCACAGCATGAGGCCTTGGAGACCATGCAAGTGCAACTAACATTGGGCAAAGCTGCTTATCAGATTGTAGCCTGCTACAGATCACCTACCTTGTCTCAGGAACCTCACTCAGTATTCCTGAGAACAGTGGAAAATATAAAGGTCCTACCAAACACCATTATATGAGGAGATTATAACTACCCAAACACTGACTGGGAGAATTACTCATGTACAACATCCTTTGCCCAATGCTTCCTAGAGTTTAAAAACTCAAACGCCCTGGAACAGCTGGTCACCACGCCCACTATTGGTGACAACATACTGGACCTGATCATCACCAACCGTACCAGTGTTCCACAACAGAGATAAACCCCCCCGCTGGTAATATCAGATCATAAAGTAATCACACTGGACATCCACATCCCGTCCCCCGTCCCCCCCAGTCAAGGAAACCACTGTGAAGAAATTTCCAAAAGCAAACTGCACACTTCTCAACACCAAAGTGGAAAGTTCCAAAGCCCCCTTGCTATAGGATAATGCTATACAGTCTGCAGAATCATTTACAAGTGCATTCTATGAGTATCTACAGGGATGCATGGATCGAGACATCCCAAATAAAAGCAAGACGCACTCCTCCAAATATAAGAAACCAATCTGGTGGTCGTTGCCCATAAATAAGCTATGCAACAGAAGGAGGAAACGAACACATGATAGAGCAAACTTCACAAAAGGAAAGGCATCACTGATCATTATTAGGAAGAAACAATGATCGCTCATAAAATAATCCAAGGCTAGTTTCTAAAGACAAATTGCCAAGGAATGTAAGAATAACAACCACAAAGCCTTCGTTAGCTATACCAAGCATTTAGGTGGCAACTCTCAAATATGCTGTCAGCTACAGCAAAATGTCAAAAAATACACTGAACCAACTGACATTGCCCACATCCTGGCGGACAAGTTCAGTGCAAACCCCCCATCACCCCTAAAAGGGCCTGTGTCCATCCCAGAAGAATGCAGAGCCCCAGACTTCATGGACATGCAGGTTGAAACAGCCTTCTCAAAAGCTAAGAACACAGCATCAATGGGACTGGATGGTGTCCCAAGCTGCATCTTACACCAGCCACAAAAGGAACTACACCCTCACCTAAATTCAATGTCCAGACTCAACCTTACCACAGGCTATGTACCCAAAGAATGGCATACAGCAACAGTCATCCAGTTCCACAAAGGTGGTGCCACAACAAAACCTGGAAACTATTGCCCTATAGGCCTACTCAGCTTGATCTGCATAGCTATGGAGGAAATTATCATGGAACCCATAAACAGAGACACTGAGGACCTCCAGACACTGGACTCTACCCAACTTGGCTTTGTTAAAGGCAGATCCTGCCTTCTAAACCTAGTTGACTTCTTTGAAACAGTTACCAAGGACACAGATGGAGGTGAAAGTAGTCCACACAGCCCACCTGGACCTCACTAAGGCGTTTGACACCATTCCCTATTCTGGCATCATGGACAAGCTTGCCAGCTTGAACATTAACACCTGTGTCACAGGATGGGTGGCCAACTGGCTCACAGATCAAACACACATGTTCAGAGTTGTGGGTGCCATGTCAGACTCTAAACCAGTCATAAATGGCATCCCATAGGTCTTGGTCCTGGGACCCCACCTGTTCAGTAGATACTGCTCGGAGGTACAGGCAAGCACGGGAGGAGTATAACTGAACAAGTTTGCAGATGACTGCTAACTGTGGTCCATAATCGACTCTACGGCTGACACAGACATCCTCCAGAAGGGTCTTACAGAGACAGATACCTGGTGTCAAAACAATGACCTCAAGCAGAATGCCAAAAAATACATAGTCATCCCCTTTGAATAAAACAAAGTGCACACAAATTACCACATAGGTGGTAATCCAGTATGTATGGAAAATGTAATTATGGCCCTGGGGACCCAGGTAGATAGTAAACTCTCCTTTGATGATCACATTGCCAAAGTGTTTAGAAATTCCTTTTATGTAGCCCACCTAATGTAACCCACTTTGTCTAGTCTGATGATGTCACCATCCTACAAATATACCTGTGGAAAGGAGAACTCCCAGTAATGTGTGTAGCGCATCATGTTAGTGCATACTCCCTAGTATCATAAAGTAGTTAGGTCGGGGTAGGAATCCTGCACTTGACAACTGTATGAGAGTGTGTGTCTCCTTGGAGAGGAGCAACCTTTTTGGAGACTACTAAAACACCCTAAAAGTGGTATAGTTATCTTTGTCAAGTCTGATGATGTCACCATCCTACAGATATACCTGTGGAAAGGAGAACTCCCAGTAATGTGTGTAACGTGTCGTGTTAATGTGTACTGCTCTAGTATCATATAGTAGTTAGGTAGGGATTTGAATCCTGCACTTGCCAACTGTATGAGAGAGAGAGAGTGTGTGTGTGTGTGTGTGTGTGTGTGTGTGTGTGTGTGTGTGTGTGTGTGTGTGTGTGTGTGTCTCCTTGGAGAAGAGCAACCTTTTTGAAGACTACTGAAATACCTTAAAAGTGGTATACTCATCTTTGTCAAGTCTGATGATGTCACCATCCTACAAATATACCTGTGGAAAGGAGAACTCCCAGTAATGTGTATAGCATGTCGTGTTAATGCGTACTCCCTAGTATCATAAAGTAGTTAGGTAGGGGTTTGAATCCTGCACTTGGCAACTATATGAGAGTGTGTGTGTCTCCTTGGAGAGGAGCAACCTTTTTGGAGACTACTAAAACACCCTAAAAGTGGTATAGTTATCTTTGTCAAGTCTGATGATGTCACCATCCTACAAATATACCTGTGGAAAGAGTACTTCCAGTAATGTGTATAGCGCGTTGTGTTAATGCGTACTGCTCTAGTATCATATAGTAGTTAGATAGGGGTTTGAATCCTGCACTTGCTAACTGTATGAGAGTGTGTGGGTGTGTGTGTGTCTCCTTGGAGAGGAGCAACCATTTTGAAGACTACTGAAACACCTTGAAAGTGGTATACTCATCTTTGTCAAGTCTGATGATGTCACCATCCTACAAGTATACCTGTGGAAAGGAGAACTCCCAGTGATGTGTATAGTGTGTCATGTTTATGCGTACTGCTCTAGTATCATATGGTAGTTAGGTAGGGGTTTGAATCCTGCACTTGCCAACTGTATGAGTGTGTGTGTGTGTGTGTGTGTGTGTGTGTGTGTGTGTGTGTGTGTGTGTGTGTGTGTGTTTCCTTGGAGAGGAGCAACCTTTTTGAAGATTACCGAAACACCTTAAAAGTGGTATACTCATCTTTGTCAAGTCTGATGATGTCACGATCTCACAAATATACCTGTGAAAGGGAGAGCTCTCAGTAATGTGTATAGCACGTTGTGTTAATGCGTACTGCTCTCATATCATAAAGTAGTTAGATAGGGGTTTGAATCCTGCACTTGCCAACTGTATGAGAGTGTGTGTGTCTCTCCTATAAGAAGAGCAACCTTATTGAAGACTACTGAAACACCTTAAAAGTGTTATACTCATCTTTGTCAAGTCTGATGATGTCACCATCCTACAAATATACCTGTGGAAAGGAGAACTCCCAGTAATGTGTATAGCACGTTGTGTTAATGCGTACTGTTCTAGTATCATAAAGTAGTTATGTAGGGATTTGAATCCTGCACTTGGTGACTGTGTGTGTGCTCCATGTGTGTGACACTGTTGGTCAATGTGATGTGGGTTTTGCTTTTAGTACTGTATGACATACCACAATGACAACAGTATGTGCATTACACATGTCAGGTAGCTGTGTACATATACATACATGTGACCTCAATTATTTCATAGGTGAGAACCCTGCTTTCTTCGTGAACACATCTGTTATCTTTGCCAGAGTGTGCTGCTGCTTTCCAGACCCTAGGTCACATCTGTATGCTTGTGACAAGCCTAGCCACTGCAGTGATCCCTGGCCTACGACATCCGTTTCACATACACTCATTACAGTTTCTATTGAATAGTGTGAGTGAGGGTTTATGCCTGACGTATATTTGAAACCTGTTCAAAAGCAGCAAAGTCTGTCAAAGATGGCTATTTATTACAGGTCTGCAACTTCCTTTGTGGATATGCATGCAGACCCGTTATTGCTTATGTGAGCCACAGAGGGATTTCCAAAACCCTTTGGAAATGTGATTATCAAAGGAGAGATGGCGTAACACATGGCTCTATGTATACATCAGTACCTGTTCAGCATTTTGGGGGCTACTACCTGTGTGGTACTCGGGGGATACTATGTTTTGTAAAATTGGATGACTATGCTTTATTTGGCTTATAGTTTGACACCAGGTATCTGTCTGTATGATATCCTTTTCGAGGATGTGTGTGTCATCTGGAGAACGCATTATAGCCCACAGTATGCATTGCCAAACGTGGCCAGACATATCCCTACTGTGTTTGCTTGTACCTAAGAAAGCTATATGCCAAACAGAAGTCCCAGGACTGAGTGCAGGTGAATACCACTGGTTACTGGCATAGAATAGTATGTGAAGGCTGCAAATGTTACTGTGTGTCCTACATCTGTGTGTCAGTTGTCAATACATCATCTAACAATTGTTTATGGTCAGGCTATTGAGGTTATGTATACTACCAGAATGCAAACCAATGACAGATAGTAAGAGTATAACCTACAGCACAGTGTCAAACCGTGTCATACACACATGTGTACCCATGTTCCAAAATGTGTGTAGTACAATGCATACTGGCCACCAACAGAAACTATGGAGTGTTAACACTGTCTAATACAGGGCATGTCACCCTGCCCATGTGTCCAATATGCACGTACATGCAGACAGTGCACCTCAGCCATGTTCACAAATGTACACCTGCAAATCTGTGCTGCACACATCCCACACTGACTGTCCACTCTCTAACACATGCTGACAAAACTACACACATCAGCCAAGTGGCACATGGGCAGACAATACACAATTGGAATAAACACTGGTGTAAACAATACTACATTGATAATTATAGCTTTAATGCATCATGCCTGCTCAGCTACACCTTCAAGGATATCATTACATTTTACTGCTGACAACATGCTAACATTGCTATTCTGTTATAAAGTCACCCTGTGCATCAGCACCATGTTAGCCTGTTCCTGCATCAATGTTACAGATGACAGGAGGTGGCACAGGTTTCATCATATGCACAGGGTGTGTTGTTGGTTTGCCAGAGGCCTACATTGAGCCATACAATCGACATGTGTGTGTGTGTGTGTGTGAGGGCCAAGAGTACTGTTATGGGCCAATGTGGATGTAATGTGTGCGGGTATGTATTTGCCCTAGGTGTCTGGTTTATGTGTGTGTGTCTGCATGCACACAGTTCCACCATGTGGCTGCCATATACGGGGATTTGTGGGACAGCTACAGACTGTACCTGGCAGGCTTTACAGATCACCATCTCTGGTCACGAATACGGGACCTGTGCCTGGCAGGGGTGCTACAGACAGTATCAGGTACTAATCCAGACTGGGTACTATCCTCAGAGGTTGACATATGTACACTGGATCCAGGTCCCTGCTGGGACTGGCCAGAGCCACGTGCACGTGGTCTTCTAGGATGGTCTATGGACAGCCCACCCCCAACATTGCTGGGGCTAGTACTGGCTCTACGGGAGCTGCTATGACTTGATGGACGTCCGCGGCGACTGCCAGCTGATGTTGCTGGCATATGTCCATGTCAACGTCTCTGCTGTCCCGCACTGTCCTGACAGATGGACATGACATTGGGGAGGACATGTAATGTCTCACCCCAACGTCTATCAATGCCCTCAGTGTAATTACGGATGGCACCTGCTAGGTCATGGATACTGTCATTTAAAGAGGTGTTATGAGGCCTCTGTGCCCTTAGTCCCTGTCTGGTGTACCGTTCCATATGTGCCTGTGCCTCCATGACAGCCTGGAACATGCGTGTGGTTGTAAGAGTTGTGGCACGTCTGCCAGGGGCATGATAACCAGTAGTGCTCTGACAAGAACCCCTGGACATCTGCCTATGTGGTACTATTCCAGACATTTGGCTATGGCTGCTGTGTCCTGATGCATGTGCCATAGATACCACACTGTCCTGGCCATTGCCGACTGTACACTGTCCCCCTGCTAAGGGCATTGGTGATGATGGATGTACAGGCAGTATGACTGTGTGCATGGATGGGGTGGAGACTTGTGTACTGTCAATTGGTGGCCCAACAACAGACCCTGACAAACATGCCTGTGCCTCAAAACACCTATCTTCATTATCACTATTTGTGTCAGTGACATCAGGTTCCCTGCTGCACTGAACCAGCCCAACCTCAGCACCTGTGAGAGTAAAATAGGAAACACACTTTAAGACCTGTACATGTCAGAACACATGAACACATGCACACATGAACACATGCACATATGCACACAAATACTCTCCTCACTAAAGCAGACACACACACACACACACACACACACACACACACACACACACACACACACACACACACACACACCACCAGCAATCTCAGAACATACTCAGTTGCAGTTGATAGTGGGGTACAGTATCACAAGCCAAACAGTCATATCACACATGTCAGCATGCAGGACATGTGTTGCTCAACAGCATGCAGTGCAAGTATAGACAGTCCTTGTTACTAACAGTATACATGGCTTTGATGCATGTGTTTTGTTGTTCAGTGATTGGCCTCCCCCTGGAACGCAATGTATACATGGACACAACATTGCTGTGCAAGTATTAAAATCTCTTTAATGTACTGTGCACCATCACTCACAGGTATACATACCATGGATGGATGTGTATCTGTGTGTCACATAGATATCCAATTCTGATTAGAGCCTCTGTGTCTTTAGCAAATAATTGTGGACACAGTTTTAGCTCATGCATGATGTGTATACACACAAGATCAGTGGTGCATGTATAACTGATGGAATACCATTGGTCCACATAGCCAATGTACAGTAGTTATGGTGAGTGTAGATCATATTGTGGACATGCCAGTGTCATCTGACACGGCATGCTAAAACACAAATGCATATTTAAACATCACACATACCCAATGTGTGTCATATGACCTAGCCACTCAATAACATTACAAGACATATATGTGTCGGTTGTGCAAATGGTGATTGGTATGCACATTGTTTATAGGTGCATATGTTTGCACACACACAGCATTGAGGTGTATAGCAATGAAAGCTATGTGTAGCACTGTGGTTACAATAACTGGATGGGGTGTAGTACCATAAGCCATCATCATGAAGCATTATGTGGTCACTCAAGGCTACAAATGTGTACCAAACCAGCACCTATCATGCTGTACCAGAACTGCACTACCATGGCTACATTCACCATTTCACAGCCAGTTGTTACATGAGTTTGTAAGGAGGCCAATAAGGAACACTGCCTAACATGAATGTGTTGCAGTGTGTTTCACTGCCCCATAATAGCCCTCTACCCCTCAGATATATTATGTGTGCTGTGTGGATGACATTTTGGATACTGGAGTGTGACTTTACAGAGGGTTTGTGAATACTTCATGTGTAGCATGTTAACATGTTCTGTGTATGACATAGTTGTGTATGTTGTGTGCATGCATATTGACTCTGCCTATCCAATGGTCACTACAGTGTAGCCACATTTGTTTGAGATGGTCTGTGTATTGCATGTGTTTGAGGCAGCTAATTGCATTACTGAGATGTGCGTAGTCTCACAGCAAACATGCACAGCATGCATTATGTGTAGGTGTGTTACATGTGTACATGGCCTACACCTTAACTATGACATGCACTTTTTATTTGCAGTAATAAATGTAGAACACGCTAACCAGCATGTGTCCGCTGCCTTGCTGTCACACCAGAGGGATCTACATGGATATGAGACAGGTGTCAGTATCGACAACTGTGGCATTGCTACTGTGGGTTTGCAGTCTTACAGTAGTACAACAGTTTACATTCACAGGCCTACAGATTATGTTCCAAATGATCAGTATTGCACAACAACAGGCTCCATATATTCTAACTACACAGTACACATCTCACATATGCATGATCTACCAATAGAGGTAACAGTAGTCTACAGATATGCCATGTTACCTGCACGCTCCATGTGTTCTTGCTGGGTGGCCCCATCCTCCATCAAGGTAAATGTTTGCTGTTGTTGTTGGGCAGGTGCCACCAGGCTCAGGAACAGCTCCTCCACTCTGGTGAGGGGGAGGTGGATGTTAACCCCACCACCTGCTGCAAGCTGTTGTCTATGGACATCAGAAGCACGCTGCCGGACATGTCTAAGTAAATCGCTGCTCATATGTCCGGTTATGCATGCCTATGTCATTTACCCTCTGGACATCTTGCCACAGTGCAGTACGCTCATGCTGGTCTTGGCTGGTTCTCGAGAATAGTAGGCTGTAGTGCTGAATCAGACAGCCGGTAATAATGTCATCCTCAGCACTACTGTAGCTGGGATTATGATGGTGGGCCATGATCCCTGGAAGACAAAGAAAAAATGTCTGAGCAAGTCATATGGCACACACAACATTATACAGTACAGATATCACTGAACTGCCATATATAGCAACCTATTAGCTGACTGAGATTAAACACTTTCAATACCACTTATCAGTGCTCACCCCACAACCGCTTGAAAGTGCCTGCACGCTCTGTATAATAAACCATGTTCTGCACAGCAACAAAATAAAATCACTATATAAGACTATACAACAGTACATGGCAACACTGTATGCGACACAATGCACCACCTAGCCAAAGAAGGTATAGATCAAGCGAATGCATAAAGAAATATGTCATCCATCGCAATGTTTGTAAAGTCCAGTTACAGTATTACCATTATATCACACAACTTGTTGATGGCAAACCCGTGGCCAAAATATGTGCACAATTGTGGATATAGGTGACATACTGCTGTAGTAAACTATAAATGTTGCTAGATATGCAGTTATATCTTGTAACACACATATGACAGAGGACATGTTACAGGCATACCCACACACACATCAGACATAATTACAAGACACAAAGGTATGGCAACCCAGATAAGCTTTACGTCTGTACCATACAGTACTGTGTGCCAGTACTTACAAAACCTTAAGCCTGAGGAATGTAATCTGTGAGGCCTACAGGGATCACAGAAAACAGTGGTTCCAAGCAATGTGGACATGCACCATACTTTGCTGTTTAGGCCTACAGCTTCAAGTAGTACTACAGTTCATACAGGACTTGGATTCAACATCAGTAACAATCAATAAGCATACATGTAGTGCTTTAGCCCCCAATGACACACCCCAGTTAACACTAAGGGACTACATCAGACTGTATGCCATAGTGCTTTATCTGCCTAGCAACAGCATGCACAGCTTTTGCTGGGATCAAAGCAAGGACACATAATACCATGAAAGAAACAGTTTCCCACTAAGCTATCCCACAAATATACATCTTTGACACATTCACCAACACATTGACCATCACACTCGGTCAACTTTACATAGAATCTATTGCAACAAGTAGATGTGGGTGTGTATGACTATATATGACACACTCTGTGTGTGTGTGTGTGTGTATATATATATATATATATATATATATATATATATATATATACATACATACATATACACATCCATTGGTGTATATATACATATAGGCACATATACAGTCCACCTTACATGGTGGGAATATCAATTATACAAAGGATGTGAGGTGCACAGTAATGTAATATCGCACAGTCTTGTGAGAAATACATTGAAAGTGTTCTCAGCCCAGGTAGCTTTAGCAGGCCTCACTGGCTGCAACATTGCAAACTGAACAAAATACACAGAGTGTTTAACCACCACATGTCATATACCAGCACTGTATGCTGTCTTGTTTATCACACACTAAAACCTACATACAAATATGCACATAACAACCTTCACCAACATATATATGTCCACCCTTCACAAACAGTTGCAATATGTCCCTTGCTCTATGCACATATACAGATGTTAATATATATGACACATATATATCTCTCCGTATGTGTGTGCTATATGCACACAAGGTCCACACTGTTGCAAGTCCCTGGACCTCACAGCTGAACTGTTGGGCCTTGCTGCAACATGAACAGGTGTCACATGTGAACACACAGTAACATTAGAGGGGGTATATAGCTACAAATGCTAGCTTAGCATACTAGCCTGGTACAGCAGTTGCCAATGCTAAGCTAAACTTTAATATGACTATCATGTATGTGTTACTCTGTCACAACCATGTTTATATGAATGTTTGCGCTAATCCCCCAAACAGCCATTGTCCACACTACTGTACAGAACACAGATAACATGGACCAGATGTTTGACATTTAATGCTGAGCTACATATTTCACAGTTATGTCCCACTGCACACAGCTACACACTGAATTGTCCATGGCAGTAGCTAAGCAGGACATCTGTGCATAGATACATACTGCTGCCACATATGAATGGTTCACATTATGTAGAGTACTCTTCAAAAACATCTACTACATGCCAGTAAATACATATCAGTTACATACCTTTCCTTTGTATGAGTTGGTATTATTTATTTTCCGTTTTCCTTTTGCTTTTCACTCTCTCTCTCTCTCTCTCTCTCTCTCTCTCTCTCAGTCTCTGCAATAGAGTGATTGAGTTTGTGGGCAGCAATTACAGCCTGCTTTTATAGGTATTTGCACATGTGAATATGATGGCCTCTGCACCAATTGGTGGCCACCATTTGCTAATTGCATGCAGCCTGCTGTGTGGCAATTGCAGTAATCACTATCTGTGGTGGTGGTGTTGCGGTAGCATTGTCGCCTCATAGTAAGACGCTGTTCGGTTCGATTCTCAGCTAGAGCATCTTCTGCGTGGAGATGTGCGTGAATGGGCGTACCTTCGTTGAAGGTTGTGCATCAGAGCTGGCAGTTCGGCACGTAAAAATCTACTGCCAATCATTAGCGGACTGGAGTTCCGCTGTGGCGACCCCTAACTGGGGAAAAGCCAAAAGACACAACAACTGTCATAGCAACCCAATGCTATAAATTGCTAACTCAGGTAGGCGTAGCCCTGTCAGCTTTCCAAAATGGAGATCATGATTGTTTGCTGTGGACATCGTTGTTTAAGTCAGAAGATTGGTATAGTTCTTATATCTGAAGGCAGGGGTGTAGCCAGTGATTTGAATGTTGTACTCAGACCTGAATGTTGCTGCTTCCAGTGCACACTTGTCAGTGTAGAATTGTACTCACCCCTCCAAATGCTAGCACAAGATACATGAGAGTATGTACTTTCTTTTCTAATTATACAATTAACTGCCATACAAAAGTAGTTATTGAGATGTATTCTTTTGGCACATGAACTGTTTGTGAACTGCTATACTGTGAATATTAATGTACTCACTTCTGAACAGTTTGTGCTTTTTTAGTGTTGACATTAGCACAGGCTGCTCAAGAAAACTGGACAAATTTCAGTACTGAGTATGCCTACCTACATCCTTAGTAGACCCTGAACACACAGGTATATTGTACATTTGGGTAAGGGTGCAGAAGTACAGAGAGCATTATGTATTATTGTGTGAATTTTATCTTGCTGGACTTAAAGGGTTGTTGTGTACCTGTTAGTTTATCAAGGCAAGTAGTCTGTCTGCGTAGCTCTCAACTGTGGACCTATCCAGATGGTAGCTAGAGGTTACTATATTATTCTTTGTCTGTGCACCACACCGGTCTTTTCAGCACTGGAACAATGGCATTGTCACAGTTGGTTGCTACCAGTACATGGCTACATCCCTTGGTATTTCAGTGTTGTACCCCTACATAAGGGTATGCTTCTGGAGCTCCTTCCAAAGCTATTTGCACAGTGTGTAACAGCAGAAAAGCTGATATGCCTGTGTGTTTCTGCCTCTGCCAGGCTCTCAAACACTCAGGTACATATTTGAACAGACTCAGGGAAAAGTAGGTAAAAGTGAGGTACACCTTTAAAATATTAGAGACATTGAGTTGAGACTTTGAGAGAACCAGAGCATATGGATTAATACACCTTTTCTGAAGTACAAGCAGTGTCTAACTCTTACTTATTGTCATTATTCATTAAGTGTAATTCCCCACCTTTCTACCTAACGTCAGTACTTCTCAGAGGGATTCAGAGGGACACAGCTAAATTTTGTTTCAAAATCAGGGACATGCTTGAAAATTAGTCACAGTTGGGAAGTATGGCCTCTACCCTAATCAGATATGCCAGTGTTTGTCCTGCTATGATACTGTGTGGGGGTTGTAAAGTGCTGCTGTAACATTATTTCCTGCTAAAATGGCTGGTTCTCTTTTCACAGTCATGCAATGCAATTCCACAACAACTGCTGGTAAAGATCCACAGAACAAGATTTGTGTTATGGCATTCCTATTTTTCCTTTACATTCACTCATTCTGATGCATGATATATTTTTTTCAGCACCAACTTGTTGTATGCCTACTGTGGCTTAATGGTACTTTATGCAGTCTAGTGTGTACATGGTCCGGGGTTCGAGACTGACAGAGGTGTTTTATTTTACTGCTGAGCAGAACAAGGGCCCTGACATACAGAGTGACTAAGGCACTTTTAAGCAGTTGTAAGCGGGTTTGCGCAATGCTTAGCAATGCTTAGCTAAGCGCACACAAGCACACACGCGCAAACCTGCTAACTACTGCTTAAAAGTGCTTACTCCCACTAACCCTTGCACTCATTTCTTTGAAAGAAATGAAAATGGGGAGATAGGAAACTGGTGAAAAAGGGGCACAAAGAGGGGAAAGACAGTAGGGAAAACAGCTCGGGGTGTGCAGGACGGGTGTAGGGAAGGTCCATAGCTGCCCATTTCTTTAACAACAACAGCTGTGCATATGCAATAGATTTGGAGGGAAATATGAAACCTTCAACCCCTGTGAGAGGGGTGAGGACAACAAAGTATGTTGTACTGCCAATTAAATATCAGTTTATATGTCCAGCGGACATGTGTGCAAAATGGGCAGCTATCTATGGGGCGTAATTTGTTTTTGGGGCAGATTGCCCTTTTTTCTTTTTTTTCAGGTGAGAGTGGAATGTGGGGCAGGGGAAGTAGGTATATTTGGGGAGGTAGGTTGGTGAGGTAAACAGACAAGACAAACAAGATGCATACAGGGGCAGACTATGACACGTGGTGGGTAAACACCACTGACTGGGAAGGAAGTTTGGAAATCGCAAGCCTATGAGCCCACAGATGGCAACAGTGGAACTGAGATCCCTACCCATGGGCAGTCACCACTGCACCTTCACAGCCCAGAGGGTGGCTGTGTTGGGGGCTGCGTAGGAGGGGCAGGCTCACCCGTGAGTCGCGCCACTTGTTCCTCAAGCTGGCTTAGAGGATCAGCGACAGAACACTCGATCTCCCTACGCACCACAGCCCGGACCGTTCTGAGGGTGATAGGTGGCCCTCCTCCGCTTGCACGGGGGGGGACAAGCCCCATCCCCTGCAGCACTTCAACCTGAAGGTGGCACAGGGCCAATGGAGGAGGAGGTCCCAGGCTGGGCACCGGACCTGCTGGTGCCAGGTGCCATCACCAGCTGAGGTGGGACAGGTGGGTTCGCTGGGATCAGCCTTCCCATACATTCTATGTTTAGGAGGATTTAATGAAAATATGGGTTAGTAACAGTCAACAGCATTCCCAATTAGTTATAACAGCATGCAGAAGTATTCCCATTAACCCAACACACCAGAGTTCCAACAGTTGAACAGCAAGCATGACACATGCATATATGGAATAACAGTGGACATTACAACAGCATGCAGCTTTAATTGATGGCAACAGGCCACCAATATTGTGGTATTTGAACAGGCCACATGCATCAAAATAAATGCAGATATTTATAAACAAATAGGACATATGTACCAACAAATTTTTTTGAGATTAGACATACCCATTGAGGTGTAGAATTGCATTTTTTATGCACATACAGTAGAGTGTAAAATGATAACTCCATTAACAACTTATATATCCTTCTAGTTTACACTACATTCCTATTAACTGCAGTTATATGTCCCCTGCATGTATTATTACACTACCCAGTTGTCCTTAAATCGTGAAATGGGTTTTGCTAGATCTTTATATACATGGGCTGTATCTGACATACAAAGTGTCCGGGATGCAGATGTTACTGCTACATATTTTGTGAGTTGCTCAGACACACTACTGCTGAGATGGTACACTGGCAGCTCTACTTTCCTATACTTATCTTGATATGTTTAGGTGAAATTGTCAGTTATATGTTAACAGCTCTCTACATTTCTGCCAGCAGAATGACATTTCTGGGGAACACAATACCAAGCCACTCATGTGCCAGATTAACCTGTACATGCTGGGCATAAACCAACAGTTGAGGATTGTAAATATGCTTAAAAGCTACTGGCACTCGCTTCATCCACTTTATATGGGCCTATCCAACTGTGTGTTAACAGCGCTTAATACAACAGTACTATTTCTATAATGTAAGAGTACAACAACATATCAAAGAAAATGTTACAGACACACTCCAGGAATTATACATTTATTAAAGACTTAAAACACATTTCTAGAGGCTCTCTCATTTATTTTATATAACAGTACATGCAAAATAATTATTAGAGAATTATTATACCTTTATTTATTGTGTTAAAACACTTTTTTTCAGGCTCTCTCATTTATTTTACATAACAGTACAAGCAGAATAATTACTAACCTGCCTGGTGGCACAGCCTTAGCAGCCTATCTGCATAGGCTTGCTGATTCACAGCACGGACACCTGCAGTTGTGAAGTGAATGAAGTGATATTGAGACATACCTATCCATAGTATACAATAGAATAGCAATTCTTACATACTTAATTTCATGGCTACTTAGTAGTGGGGCATTTTCCATCTCACGGGCCTCCTGGATCCACTGGTCCAGTTGATCCACCTTGCATCTCTTCAGGTCTGCGTGGTGGTGTCTGACCTGCTCACCCCAGTTCGAGGGACAACTGTGGCACTGGTGAGTTCATGAGATAGACAGTCCCAGGCTTCCGCTTTGTATTGGGTGCCCTGGTACTGTCCCCGCAGGAGTCAATCCTCATGATTATGGACAAGGAGCCAAACCATTACTTTTGACTCCTCAATGCCCCAACGTTGCACTCGAAAATGAGAGCCCTCTCCAGCACTGGCCATTGCTGGCTGCAGATGGGAGCTACAACCAGTTATGGCAAGTATTCCCGCCTATGGAGCTTAAATATGCATCATTTCCCGCACTTATTTGAGATTGGCCATTTTGAAAAAACTCAGCTGAGCAGTGGGTAAACTTCCATTGATCTGTATGTGTGTGTTGAAAATGCATGCTTATGAAAAGCTGTCATGGCTTAGTGGTTCAGTACTGTGATTATGGTGCACAGTATCCCGGGTTCGAGGCCTGTCATTGCTTTTTATTTTACTACTGGCCAGACCGGCTAGGAGGTGTGGCTGTGTTTTACTGACTTTGCTCAAGTTTGCCTGACGTTGCTCTACGTTGCCTGACATTGCTCTACGTTACCCGATGTTGCTCTACATTGCTCTACATTGCCCAACGTTGCCCGATGTTGCGCTGGTTAGCGCTGTGTGCAGCTACGTGCAAACATCTTCTGTTTGCGCTCGTTTGCGTGATGCGCACCTCCGCACAAAGCTATTGCGCTAGTTAAAGCAGTGCTCAGCTACGAGCAATTATATTTAAATATGCTTAATACTGGTAAACTTTGCTTAGCAGTGCTTCACATTGCTTAAGATACGTTATTTATGCATCCATTAGTATGCATAATCATTTCACTTTCTTATATATGTATATATATATATATATATATATATATATATATATATATATATATGTATATATAATTTATTCACTACTACATAGGGAATTTCAATGCTTTTTACTAAAATTTAAACGATAAATGTCAGGAATTATTTTTATATACAGATTTCCAACAGAAAATAGAAAGTGGAGTAGTGGGACTCGAACTGGGAATGCCTCCTCTTTGTGCGAAGGCTGTACCACTACGCTATCGCTATTTTGCTTAATTTGCATATAAGTTTCTTATTATCCTCTTCGATGTCTAAACTGCTAACTGTAGCTAAGCAATGGGCAAACCCGCGCAAATACGGGCAGCTATATCGAGAATAATAAAAAAAAAAAAATTAAAGTTTTACATTTTATAATTGTACAGGGATTTAGAATGTGGGGGAGTGTAGTGTTGGGTATGTACACATTTGAGCGGACTCACTCATGTAGGTTGACATTTCCCAATTGAGAGAATTGCAGGGGCGTGGATTTTTGGACTGCTCGGCAGTCCGACACGCCCCCTGCACTCGTGCATGCTCCATGTTAGCCTTAGAGTTGAGGCAGCGCGCCCTCATTAATATGCATGGTGCGCTGCCGTCTAATTCTTAGACTGGTGTTTCCATGTAAGACTAATTTAGTCTTACATGGAGGATTCGTGAATCCTGGGGATTGTTTTACTACCTTCAGAACAAACTACTTTTCTCAGTCTTTTTACTTGAAAGAATTTCCTGGAGTCGTTTAATCTTTTATTCATCTGGGATTTTAGTAAAAGAACATCCAGACGGGCAGTAAAGCAAGAATTCTTATGAGTGCTTTTGCCCAAGATGAAAAGCAGCAGTGGTACAGCAGTAACGTTGTTGCCTCACAGCAAGAGGTTCTCCTGTTCATTTCTCGGCTGGAGTGCCTTCTGTATGGAGTCTGCATGTTCCCTCGCGGTCAAGTGGCCTCTGAAAGACATGCATGAATGGGTGTGCCTTCGCTGAAGGTTGGGCGTCGGGCTGGCAACTCGGCACCATAAAAATCGAATGCCAATCATTAGCGGACCAGAGTTCCACTGTGGCGACCCCTAACCGGGAAAAGCCGAAAAGAAAAGAGCTTTTGCCCAAGATGAACTAGGTTTACACAGATCAACAGAAACACAATTTTGTTAGAGCCCATTCCACCAGATCAATATCAAAAACTGCATTTTTTTTTCAGAACTATTTCTTTCCAGACTGCTATCTGGAACTCCATATGAACATTCTGTAAACATTAGAAACTGGCTATTCAGATTAGGGACAGAGCAGAATTTGTTTCAGCAGTATTGAAGGCTGAGTTGTAGTCCACCCATTCATTTTTGAGAGGTATTTGATGCTGAAACATATTTCTAATGTAGGCTGCAAATTCTTTATAATGAACATAGTACAAATGAGTGAGTACACCCACTACAGAAGTAAATCTTAAAATAACCAGCTCATTGCTGCATGACAGGCCCACTTCCTTCATTCCATTGATTGTGTGTGTGTTATGGATTTGGTAATGTTCATCATACTGATCACTGCTGCTGTAGCCTTAGCTATATTGGTTATATCCTGCCAAGGATATAACAATCATCCAGCTTCCAAGACTTCAGGGTACCTTCCATGTGCCCATACTATCAGGAAGCTCAAACTGAGATGACTAAAAGGCAAGTCTGGATGCCAAGACCATCAGAGCTTCCTAAAAAAGACCAGGATTTAGCAATATCTGTTGTCTCCACCAAGTGATTTCTCTTCTGATAAACACCAGCACTGAGATGTAAAAAGACAAGGGGTGTTAGTGCTAACATCAATGAGACTTCAGATACCACTGCATATGTTTCATGTAGAGTCATGCCAGGGGTACCATGAGAGTCATAGAAGCCATAAGATCCAAAATCCTGAGGTGTTTCCTCACAGTGACCAAAGTCTGAAAGGAAACCCCTAGAAATAGATCAAGATAGAGATCTATTTTTTCCTGTGGAAGAAAAGTTCACTGAGCTATGGGCTCTAGTCGACATTCCAGAAACACAATCCTGTGAGAAGGTGTCAAAAAGAATTTTGAATGTTTCTCCTGTTATCCAGGGCACATCTAAAGATTCAGAAGGAATCACCCAATATCATTGTGGTGGCTTTCTTCTGGCCCAGCCAACCATGGTTCTCTCTTCTTTTGGAAGTGGCCAGAGCAATTGCCACAAACTTTCTCTTGGATTGGATTTACTCACCCAAGAACTGGGGTGTTTGATACACCACAGCACCAATCAACATTGTAGCTTTATAGGCAGGTACTAGACATTTGGTTTGCAGACCATTTCAACCCTAGCCAAAAGATCATGTTCAAAATTTCCCTCTAGTCTGAAGGAGGGCAAGAAAAGACAAGATAGTCCAGCTGAGAATATGAGGCTGCCCTTCCGATTATCTAGGTTTACCTAGACGGTAGCAAGGGTGCCACTCTCTTTGACATGTAGTGGAAGTTTGTTCCAGAGGTGAGAGATATGTCAGGATATGAGGGGTATGTTGGGATATTTATCTATCACATCAACATGTCTTATTTATCTGCTAACGAATGTTTAGTTCCCTTAACTGAGTATTTGATGTATCATTAGTTCTGCGAAGGACTAGGAGATCAGATAGCATTGGATCTGTCATGGCACAAAAGGCTAAACATAAATCTCCATAGAGGAGTCTGTCAGAAACTGAGTACAGAGAAAGGCCAGCCAGTCTCTCCTGATAGGTTACATTTTTGAGGCAGTTTATCTTTTTAGTTATCTGAGGTCTGTCAAGTTGTGTGGTATATTTAGATAAATACATGCCAAAAGGAGCATTGTATTCAGTAATGGGTCTGATAAAATATGAGTAAAGGTGAATTAAGACTTCTTTGGGTCTGGTGGAGATGCAATTGGAAATTAGATGGGCCTGATAAACCTGAACTACTGTGGAGACGTGATGCCCAGGTGATAAGGAATTATCAACAAGAATAACCAGCTCCCTTACAACAGTGTCTGATTGGAGGGGTGCATCTCCTGTAAGATAAGCAAAACTGATTGTTTACCAAAATGAACTATACTACATTTTTATTTAATTTGAGAATATTGTCCTTGCACCATTTGTTAATATGGTGTAAGCCATGCTGGATCTGTTGTGAGTCAGTTGAAGATCGAATGATACCCAATTTACTGTTATCTACAAACTTAGTTAACAGTAGGCAAGTGGTGCTGGCCTGAAGGTCTGAGAAATATATGCCAAATACGAGAGGACCCAAAACTGAGCCCTATGATCCACTACTGGTAACAGTTTTGTTTTCAAAAGTGGCACCTGCTACTTTTACTACATGAATTCTGTCAGACATCCAGTTTTAACTGTCCTTCGCATGATATAAGGATTTATATTCAGATGTACAAGTCATACCTCTCAACCTCTTAGAGCAAGAAACTGGACAAAGCCATTAATAAAAGTTTGACAAAGGCCCAAAAATAGGGACACTTTTTAAATATTGCTCTTACAAACTTAGAAAGTTGATAAAATAATAGGTTTTACATTATAATGAATTTTCTGAAGGTATGAAGTCTGAAACTCATATGTCTGTCATTATTTTCTAACTTCAGTTTTTAATGATTTGCTGTTAATTTGCCAGAAAACCACAACTTTATGAAAAAATGGATCAAAAATATGAGGCAAAAATCTGGATATTCTGCGAAAATCTGTACAGTTCAGAACTATGGTACAAGTCTGTCAATAACACTTGCATACAAAATAGTTTCAAAGGCCTTGGTCTGGTCTATATATGCTGTATGTACTGCATAACCATTATCCACTGCTTCAGTTACTTTTTCAAAGTAATTAATGAGGCAAGACCTTCTTTTGATAAAGCCAAATTGATGAGGTTCCAGGATCCTTCCCATTGGCCCAGTATATTACTCTGACTCAGCTGCACAGAATGTAGGCATATCTTCTGCTTCAAACCTCTATTCATCTCACTTATGGTACTGTTGACTGTATTACCTCTGGCCCACCAATGACGATTAGGTAAGAAACTTTCTCCGTACATTTCCCCATGAGTTTTCCACACCCACCACAAATCTCTCAAATGACTTACTAAATCTGTAAGCCACTGTACTGATATATAGGCACTGACTCCAGTTTGTATTAGTTATTTATCAGCACTCATCTGCCTAATAAAAACATAGCATAACAACTATTAATTTTTTTACTCCTTACTTCATGTCTTAGACATAATAATTCTTCCTTATTCATGGTGACAGCCAAGCTGATTGCATACTAAGCCCAGCAAGGATGTCTTTGTTCCTGTCCCTTGGAGGATACACTCTTCTGGCAATATTTTGAAAACTGTGGTTCCAGGTGAAATTTTCAATGTTCAGATTAATGAAGTTTGAGGTAATGTGCTCCAAAGCTTTACATAAGAGGCTAGTGAGATTAATGGGTTCATAATTACCAGAGTCTATGGTTGAGCCACCCTTATATAATGATATTACAGTATCTGTTTTCCAGGCTTCAGGAATGTAACCAGTGGAGATGCTTAGATTAAAGATTTTCTGTGAAGCAGTAGGAAACACTTTCAGTCAGCCAAACTCTTCATTCCAAGCTATTTTTATTCTTCCAACATTCAAAGACCCAGATTGAGTGTTTCCATCCCCTAAACTGGGGACTTCATCAGAATCTAACTGCACTCCATAATACAGCCTTTAAAATAAATACTGTTAAAAATGAGTGATGTCATCACCCTTCACAATCCTTTAAAGATACAACTGCATTAATGTTGTTGCTGTTTGTCTTTCGGCTTTTCCCAGTTAGGGGTCGCCACAGTGGAACTCCGGTCCGCTAATGATTGGCAATTGGTTTTTATGGTGTCGAGTTGACAGCCTGATGCCCAACCTTCAACGAAGGCACGCCCATTCAATGCATGTCTTTTGAATGCCCACTCGACCACGGGGAGGACATGCAGACTCCACACAGAAGTGAAATGCACTACAAACACCTTTTAACACAAGAACATTTTAACAAACATTATTTATAAAAAAGAACTTTTTCAAATTCCAAGACATTCATCAAATGTAAACTTAAAAATTGTTTAGAATAAAAAGTCAACCACATTTTATCCATTGACTTGCTTTAAAACATATATATATATATATATATATATATATATATATATATATATATATATATATATATATATACTGTGTAGTTGAACCCCACCCCCAACACACACGCACACACACACACACACACACACACACACACACACACACACACACACACTAAGATACACAGTACTTATGAGGTAGCTTTCCTCACTAATATTGGTTTTAAGGCTACCATTTCATTAAGATCTGGTGCATGGGTCGCAGCTAGTTTTATTTGCCACTTAATTTCCCTTTCCTCTATATAATTCCTCTAATCTCCCCCTCTAGGATTTGGTCTTACTTGCTCCACAGTACCAAATAAAAACTGTACAAAATTTGTGCATACTAATGAATGTTTATATAGGGCATTATTTATATTTCTTGTAACAATCTGGTACGGGTACTCGTATATACTGTCCCTAAGACACCTTTCTGTCTTGCCTATGTAGTAAGCTGGACAGGTTTTACAAGCTGCCAGATATATAATAATATAATATTTAAACCACTGTTAGGTGATGTACTACAGGAAAAAGAAAATTTGGAAGAGGAGAAACAATTTCATAGGGCCATGGTTATTCCTTTTTGTGGACAAGTCAAACAAGTGAAAAAGATTTTTGAGAACAATTGGTCCATTCTTAAAAATAATCCTAGAATATTTTCAGTTGTTGGGAAGGAACCCACTTTTGTATACAAAACTGGGCTTAATTTAAAAGGGACATTTGAACTTACTAACAAAAGTCAGGTAGTGGGTAATAGTGGTAAACTTCAAAAGAGACCACAGCTCTGTCTCTTGTGAGTCAGGCAGAAAGTTTTCCCCACCCTCTCACCCTGTTACTGTTGTTTTCTTAAATACCACTGTCTTTCTAGTTGCCTGCCTCTTATGTTAATTTGACCATATATCTCATTTCCTCTTTGCTTTCACTGGCTTGTGTGAGTAAGCACAAGATTATCATTTTGTGAAATCACTCCCCTTCAATTATTTAAATTTATTGGCCATCCTACTGTATTCCATAGTACCAGAATACAAAACTGACCACCCCCTTTCAATCTATCTTGCTGTTTTAAAAATAGTGACTCTCCACTAAAACATACTTTTTAGACAGGTGAAACTTAAGTTACCTACTTTCACATCTAACTTCTCTAGTGCACACTGCAGTGTTTAGGATAAAACATTTTTTTCATCTTACCTTTAAGCGTCCCTGTGACTAGCACTTGCTCTGATACCTGCTGGAAAGCACTAGGAAGCCTTAAACTGATGCAAGCACTCGGCTCTCCTTTTAATAAGGAGAACTTATTCCTAGGCACTAAACAGCATGTAATTGCAAAGTACCTTGCTAAGGTAAGGGAAAACAGCTCCTGTACTTTACAAAAAAGCACCAAACCAGGCATGTCCAAGGGTCAGCTTCCGGTGATTTCTCCTGTCCACCTGGTGAATCTGGGCATACTGGGGGAATGCAGCAATTACCTCATGTACACAGACAACCCTCTCCTCCTACTAGCCAACACTACAACCTGTGAGAGATGCACTTATATAGCCAAACTGGAAGCAAAGCTCTCTTCACCCAAGACTGGACTAGACAGTCAAGAGGAGAAGGTTAACACCTGCACTACACCTCAAGCAACACATAGCCCTTCTAAACCCACACCACCAACACCCACACATAGCAACACTAAATCCACATATGCGAAGGCCCTTAACTGTAACCTGCCCAAACAACAAGGACTTCCGAAGCTGAAACGCAAACACCAATCACAATCAAAGTGTCACATAGCTCACAACACCAGTGTGCCACCCAGCAACAGCCCCTAAGGCAAGACAACGTACCTAACACTTTATTCATAGGTGACTATAGTCAGGCACACTGATGTCCCACTCACCAGGTTGAACAAGGAGAAAATTACAGTGAGCTGCCTGTTGGGTGCCAGGATCCACCACATAATGCATGCACTCAAGTCACTCCACAACAAGTACAAATATGACTCTGTCATTGTCCATGTTGGAGTGAATGACTTGAGACATAACTCCCTGGACTACATGAAAAGAGACATGGAAGAGCTCTCAGATCATGTGGCCCAGGCAGGTATGACCTTAGCCCTGAGCACCATTCTGCCTTTGCCCAGAATCATACCACAATATAAGGACAAAATGATTGACTTCAACAATTGGCTAAGCTTCTGGTTTCATTCAAAGGGGATCCAGTATCTGTCTGCCTGGGACGACATGATCGACAGACCATGATGCTTTGCCAGAGATAGTCTGCACCTGTCGCCCCTGGGATTCAGGTTACTGGCTAAGGCTCTTGCCTCCCCTATAGTGCTTTTTTTAGGCAAAGTTCAAAGGACAAAACCACCACCGTAACAGGTACAAGCATGCAAAATCTGAAGGTAATGCTACTCAATGCTAGAAGTCTAAACCTCAAAATGCACTCTCTCGGGGTACTCCTAAAAATGGAGAACATCAATATCTGTGCAGTAACTGAGACCTTATTCAAGGCTCCAGAGAGCACCCCTGCAATACCAGGCTGCAACTCTTACCACACTTTTTGGCCACCAAACCAGAACTGAAACACCAAAGGTGGAGGAGTGTCCATATTCACCAAGGATATTCACACCACCAGGCTAGTTGTCCGACACAATGCATCTGAAATTCTCCAGGTGCAACTAACACTAGGTAAGACTACAATCCAAATTGTAGCTTGCTACAGATCCCCCACCATTCCCCAAGATTCTCACTACACCTTTCTAAACATACTGGAAAATATTAAGATACAACTAAATACCCTAATACTGGGTGATTTCAACTACCCTGCCATTAACTGGGAAAACTACTCGTGTACCAACACCTTTGCCCAACGGTTCTTGGAATTCATAAATTCCAATGCCTTGAGTCAACTGATCCATAGTCCCACCATGGGCTCCAATATCCTAGACCTGATCATTACCAACATGGGAAATTGATGCTTCACACCTATGGTCACCCCCTCGTTGGTCAGGTCAGACCATAAGCTAATCACCCTTGACATCCACATCCCCCACCCCCCAGTAAGGAAACCTCCATAAAAAACTTCTCCAAAGCCAACTTCATGCTACTCAAGTCAGAAGTTACAAACTTCATGACACCCATGCAGACGGGAGCTGAAAGTTCAACTGCTGAATCCTACACTAAGGCACTGTACGAGCACATCCACTTATGCATGAATTGTGCCATCCCAAATAGAACCAAGACGCTCTCCTCCAAAAAAAGGAAGCCAGTCTGGTGGTCCCCTGCCATAAACAAACTTTACAACAAAAGAAAGAAACTGTTGCAGAAGAGAGGAAAATCCCAGGATGCAAAAAACTCCCTTACCAGCCTCAGTAAGAAGCTGAGATACTCCATAAAATCCTCCAAAGCTAGTTATGAAAATAAAATTGCCAAAGATTCCAAAGACAACCACAAGGCATTCTATAACTATGTCAAGAATCTAAATGGCAATGCTCCGATCTGCTCTGAGCTACAACAGAATGGCATTAAATATACTGATCCCAATGATATTGCCAATATCCTGGCAGATCAATTCAGTGCCAACTCCACCCCCCCTCTCACCTCCTAAATGGCCCATCTCAATACCAGAAGATTGCCAAATTCCGGTAATAATGGCCACACAGGTAAAAAACACACTCTCCAAAGCTAAGAATACAGCATCCATGTGACCAAATGACATCCCGGGCTGTGTACTACATGGACTACAAAATGAACTGGCACCTCACCTAAGTGTCATGTTTAATCATATCCTCACCTCAGGCTTCGTGCCCACTGAGTGGCGCACATTTACAGTTATCCCAATCCACAAGGGGGGATCCACCTTGGATCCCGGGAACAACTGCCCCATCAGTCTGACGAGCCTGATCTGCAAGGCCATGGAACATATTATCACGGAACTTATAAACAAAGACATTGGCATCCTTCAAACACTAGGCCCCACCCAGTTTGGGTTCGTGAAGGGACGATCTTGTCTCCTGAACCTGATTGACTTCGTCGAATCAGTCTCCAGATCCGTGGTCAAGGGCAAGGCGGTCCACACAGCCTATCTGGACCTCACCAAGGCCTTTGACACCATCCCCCACTCTGGAATCACAGACAAACTTACTAAGCTGGGCATTAATCCCTACGTCACTCGATGGGTTGCCAACTGGCTTACTGACAGAACCCACACTGTAAAAGTAGCTGACTTCAAATCCAGCTCCAGACAAGTGGAGTACCTCAGGGTTTAGTCCTGGGACCGCTCTTATTTGGCATCTACTTCTCTGAAGTACAGGCCAGCACTAAGGGACTCTGGCTAACAAAGTTCGCAGATGACTACAAACTGGGAGCCATTATTGAATCCCCAAATGATGTGGATACTCTACAAAAAGATCTTACAGAAACAGATGGTTGGTGCCAGAGCCATGAGCTCAATCTCAATGCCAAGAAATGTATAGTTATCCCCTTTGGGAAAAAACATGTATCCATGAATTACCACATAGGTGGCAGTACACTAAACACCAAAAGTGTGATAAAAGACTTAGGGACACAGGTGGACAGTGGTCTCACCTTCGATAACCACATCGCCACAACAGTCAGGAAATCCTTCTGTGTGGCACACCTCATGACTAAGGGCTTTTCATCCAGAAAAAAGGAGGTCATTGTCCCACTGTACTCATCCCTCATTACACCCATTATAGAATACAACACTCCATCTCGTATATACCTCTCAAGACATCTGCAACAACTGGAAAGGCTGCAGAAATACCTCACTAAAAGAATCACAGGCCTAAAGCAGATGTCCTATGCTGACCGCCTTAAAAAACTCCAGCTGTACTCTGTCGCATATCGTCTACTCAGAGGCAATCTCTGCTTAACATGCAAGGCCATGTCAAACCCAGAGCTGCTGGACATGCTACACTTAAAGAAATCCCAATCCCTCAGAGCCACATGCTCCAGGGATCTAAACCTTGTCATCACCATAAACCAAACATGTTGGAGGGATAGGTTCCCGACACAGAGACTCCCCGGATTCTGCAATAGACTGCCCATACATGTCAAGCATAGTGCCTCTTTGACCCTCTTCAAAAGGAACCTTGATGATTGAATGGGTGAAAGGAAATTCACCTCAGGGATCATGTTAGTCACCCTGCTAGACAGGAGTCCAGGGAAGTAAATAGTGTGGGAAGAAATAGCCAGGGAATTGTTATGGCTAGGTTTGTATAGGCCCTAGGGCCGATAGCCTAGTACCAACCTATGAACCTGTAACATCCCTGTATTCTTCACTTATAAGGCCAATTATTGAGTACAACTTCCCCTTCTGCATGTACCTCGCAAAGCACATGCAGCAGCTGGAGAGACCACAGAGGCTCCTCACCAGGAGAATCCAGGGCCTCAAACATCTACCCTACACAGATAGGCTAAAAGCCCTGTCCCTCTACTCAGTTTTATAAACACTCCTCAGAGATGACCTCTGTCTGGCATACAAAGCAATCTCAGACCCCGTCTTGATGGGACTGCTGCATATCCTCAAGTCAAGCTAGACTTGAGTAACCCTCACTTGCAACCTTAGTCTGGTCTGTGACATCAATAGGACTTGTTGGCAGTACAGATTTGTGTCCCAGAGACTCCCGCATCTGTGGAATAGACTCGCTGTCCACATCAAGCAGAGTACCTCACTATCCCTTTTTAAGCACAACCTGGATAACTGGATGGGAAACAGAAAATACACTACTGGGATTCCACCTGTGTCCCTGCTGGACAGGGGCTTTGGGTGCTGATTTGTCTAAACATGGGTTAAACTCTTGGCTAGGCTTATAAGGGCCTCAGAGCCAGTAGTCTGGTAACTTCCTACGATCCTATGGTACAACAGGATGTGGTGCTTGTGCACAATGCACGTTCATACAAGCTGAGAACATGGTAACATTGCAAAACACTTTGAAGTCTAAGGTTTTCCTTGAAAAAGGTAATTGTCAGACATCAGGGGTGATATATCTGGCAGTTTGTAAAACCTGTCCAGCTTACTACATAGGCAAGACAGAAAGGCGTCAGGGACAGAATATACAAGCACCAGATTGCTACAAGAAATATAAATAATGCTCTATATAAACGTTTATTAGTATGTGCAAATTTTGTTCAGTTTTTAGTTGGTATTGTGGAGTGAGTAAGACCAAATCCTAGAGGGGGGAATTACAGGAATTATATAGAGGAAAGGGAAATTAAGTGGCAAATAAAACTAGCTGCGACCCATGTACCAGGTCATAGTGAAATAGTGTCCTTAATTCATTAACCCAGAGTGCCTTCTCATGGCGCCTGTGTCTTTAAGCCCGAGCGCCATGAGAAGATACAGTTTTCAAGCCATTACCCCCGAGTGCTTCCACAAGCGAGAGAAAGTGTACTGCTGATTTTTAGTGCAACTTAATGTAAAAAACTCTGAAATCATAACTAAATATGTAATTTATCATATCTAGTTACGATTCAGTGTGTTTTAACATTAAGGTCACATTGAAGTTTTTTCAGAAAAAGCGTTTGAAGTTCTTGCTAAGCAAGTGGTGGCAGCCAATCGGATTCTTGCATTCCGAGCCACCACTTGCATAACACCTCCACCCCATACCTAAGCTTCTTTTGTTCTCCCCTAATAAATAGTGGGTCCAGCAGCAGGTATTTCCTTCTTTCTGCGAAGAACTGGAGATTTTACCTGCTACTGAATCCTCTATTTTACAGTAAAGGAATTCACGGACCGCCATATAGGCACTACGAGGAGTTCCCGTTCAGCCACTGCAGTTTCGAGTTCCCGGTCAGCTCAGCACAACAACTACCTTCTCTTCCTGCCGTTCCCTACCTAAGTGGTGAGGTACTGTACTTGTTTGTTTCTGTAATACCACTGGTTTATTTTTTTAGTGTAAAGCTGCAGACATTCCTCACATTCCTGTGGATATTTGCACTAGGCTGTTATGAAATTAACAAAGTTCTCTTGTATGCATTAAGCATAAAAGTAAATGGAACAGTATGGTTTAATACAGACCCCAATAAATGAAACTGTGGTTTCTGTGTGATAGAATCTACTGCAGAAGTATGTGTTTGATTATATATAAAATATGCGGTAGCGTTGTCGCCTCACAGTCAGATGCTGTCCGGTTTGATTAGTCATTCATGTGGATATTTGCACTAGGCTGTTATGAAGTTAAGTTCTCTTCTCTGCGTTAAGCATAAAAGTAAACGGAACAGTATGGTTTTATACAGACCCCAATAAATGAAACTGCGGTTTCTCTGTGAAAGAATCAACTGCAGAAGTATGTGTTTTATTATATATAATATATGCGGTAGCGTTGTCGCGTCACAGTCAGACGCTATCCGGTTCGATTCGTCTTCTGCATGGAGACATGCGTGAATCGGCGAACACTAACCGCGAAAAGACAAAACAACTAAACTGTAAGTGCATGCTTATTAGATTCCCTTTGCAATGAGGATATTTTTTATTTTCTGAATGTGCCATACTAATTACACCATCGTAAGGTGCAGTCACAGCAAAGCATAATGAAACAAGATGATGACACATGCACGACATGAGTGCAAGCTATTTTTGTAAGAGGAATAAGGGGAAAAAAAAGGTTTGCATCCGTTTGTGTATATTCACCTGCTGCACTGTCAAAGTGAGGTTTTTGTACTGAGCTCCCATTTTTTTCAGTATTGTATTCCTGCCTGGGTTTGTTATTCGTATTTCTTCTTGCTCTCACAGTATAATTTGTTGTCTGTGTGCCATTGTTTATGTTTTGGTTTGGAGTAAATTACATAGCTGCAGCTGAAACTGTTCAGCCTAACTTGCAGTTTATATCACCTATATCATGCATTTATCCTGGGTTACTATAGCAAGAGTAACACTAGCTGTAACATTACATTTAAGAGCTGTAAAAATAAGTATTTAACCTTATTTACACTGAAAGCTATATCATTGTTTCCTGTCCAAAATGACTTTTTGACCCAGAAATGTGTAAGAACTCTGCATTTTTTTTAGATCTTATTGGTGGTATTTTGCATTTATGGTGCATAAATTTTGAATTTCTAAAGTTAAGAAGAAATGTTCAGGTTAAAAACAGATTTATAACTCCAGCAGTTAGTAATATTCTGTGCCAGTTGTTCTTATTCTGTGCCAATCTGATAATCTACAGCATGAAAGTCTTCTAAAATTGTCTAAACATTTTTGAACTTTACTAAAGTTGCAAGGCTGATTTATATAAGCTAATTAATGGGCTGCAGGTGCTGGATTGTGAGACTAGAGTAGGAGGGTTGGGAGGATGTGTGGACTGTGATTATGGACCATTTCCTTTACTTAGGAAAAATGTGGATGACTTGATTAATTACTGCTGCATGGCATAATGGTATTTGGTGGGCAGTAAACACATGCATTTAGAGTGTTCTTTTTCCATTCAGCAAACTTTATATTGGAACTTCAGCTGTTGTCTGGAACAGTATGGCTTAGCACCAAGTACTGTCAGCCTAATCTAAAATCTAACAACACTTTATTTTAGAATCAAAGATACAGTTTGTAGCAGGTACGGCTTATCAGTCTGCAGTCTGCAGTCTGCACCATTTGCTTGCTCTGAAAATTATACAGCTTACGTGGCAGATTGGGCATCATTGGTATCATGTTTAGTGAAGATTATTGGTTGGGGAGTTGAATAGCAGCGTTGGGTAGAGATTTTTTTTTTATTCATGAATCATGGTAGATACTGAGAAGCATGTATAGTTCAGTTATCCTGAAAATGTTCTCATGTTGCACCTTATTTTAGAATCACAGCTATGAGCTGGAGCATATTGGATTGGTATGATGTACTGTATTATGTCAGTGTTGTAGTTTAGAGTGGGAGAAGGCAGAAGCATTTATTTTTCTATCACCCTAGATTCTCCATTAGGAGGATGGTCAGTCGAATACTCTTTCTAAGACAAGGATATGATTAAAGTTCATGAAATTAGTATTGTTTCAGTGTTTGACGTTAACCAAAACTGCAAATAGCACCTGCGATATTCTCAGAACTGAATTCATACAGAGTTCCAAGTATTGGTAGCATATTTAAATATGACTGCAAATTATTTTTACTAGACCTGTTGCTCCTACCACTACTGGATCTGTGTAGGTATATTAATAACAAATTGTTGTCATTTCTGTCTGCAAATCCTGGTATATTTTACGACACTACAATGATCAACGCTACTTTTGTCTTTTTTCCTGGACTAATATATTTGGTATTCTCCCATCTATTTTTTAACTGTTGGTGATGAGTGATCCCATGTGATACAAACATCATCATTCTCTACAATGCTCTGGGGTTCATATTTCCACTGTTTCTCAATTACTACATTATTGTAGTGTTTGCACAATCCCCAATACAACAGTCTTGTCACACTATTATTTCTTTTAGTATACAGGCCCATGGCAATGAGTGTATCACCCCTAACAACAAGAAGTGTGACTGTTTCCAGGGCTTTGACCATGGCACAATATTTATACCATTTATTTTCTTCATATCTGATCCTTACCATATGCTTTCATTTTTTTGCCACATTCAGTTCCTGTCTGATTTTTGTTTACTTCTGCTTTGATTTCCTTTCACACTTGACACCAGTATGTTTCTGCTAATCTATGCAGAGAAGACATTCTCTGCCTCCTTCTCCTTGTGTGTTAAAGAAGATATCCCCTTTGTTAGGATGTCCGTAATGGCACAAGCAATACCTTATCTTATATATGCATGGGATTTGACATTTTAGGCTTGAGCAGTCATTCACCATATCCTTTCATTCTTCTTATACGTACAATCTACATGGAAAAAAATGTCCTGTGGCAATATGCTGATCATCCAAGGCTAGTTTTGGGCACATGTGTTCAGACAGATAGGAGTGCATTGGTCAAGATCAGGGAAGAGAAATATTCCAGCATATATTTTGTAATATTTGACAAACACCAGGCAAGAGTTTAGCCAGGTCAAAATTTTAACAGTTTACAGATACCGACATTTGAAGCATCTCTGATGGTTATTAATGTTAGAAGCGTAGTATATTTTTTCTAATTGGAAAACTAGCTAAAATCACACAAGATTCATGGTGTTACTGTTTGTAACAATGACTGCAAGCAAGTTCTGTCAGGATATAAATGTGTGTGTGTGTGTGAGTCTGTTGCGTGGACATTATATGATTGACTTCAATACTTGGCTTAGTTTCTGGTGTGTCCAGAGGGATTCAATATTGGTCAGCATGGGAGTACAAGGCTATCAGACCATATTACTTGGCAAATGATGGTCTGCACCTGTGTTCGTGTCTTTGATATTTAATTTTTATTCCACAGGATTTTCTGATGTTGACAAACAATGGTTATATGACTCATTCCTCATTGCTTGGTATGTTGCTAACAAATAGATGGGAGGATGGGCGCAATAATAACTTTTTATACTGTTTTACAATTGTTATATGACTCATTCCTCATTGCTTGGTATGTTGCTAACAAACAGTTGGGAGGATGGGCTCAATAATAACTTTTATACTGTTTTTGCTGTGTAAGTGAATTGCAGAAGACAAGCTATCTAGTTTGACATTTCTGTGTGTCTTATTATTAATATGATTATACTGCGTAGTTGCCTGAGTGAGATAAATGTCTTTACAGACACCTTGGATCCCGGAAACTACCGTCCCATCAGTCTGACAAGCCTTATCTGCAAGGCCATGGAGCGTATTATCATGGAACTTATAAACAAAGACATTGGCAACCTTCAAACACTGGACCCCACCCAGTTTGGGTTTGTGAAGGGCCGATCTTGTCTCCTGAACCTGATTGACTTCTTTGAATCAGTCTCCAGAGCCATGGACAAGGGTAAGGTGGTCCACACAGCCTATCTAGACCTTGCCAAGGCCTTTGACACCATCCCCCCACTCTGGAATCATAGATAAACTTACTAAGTTGGGCATTAATCCCTATGTCACCCAATGGGTTGCTAAATGGCTTACTGATAGAACCCACACTGTAAAAGTAGCCGACTCCAAATCCAGCTCCAGACAAGTGACAAGTGGAGTACCTCAGGGTTCAGTCCTGGGGCGCTCTTGTTTGGCATCTACTTCTCTGAAGTACAGGTCAACACTAAGGGACTCTGGCTAACAAAGTGTGCAGATGACTGCAAACTGGGAGCCATTATTGAATGCTCAGATGATGTGGATACTCTACAAAAGGGCCTTACAGAAACAGATGCTTGGTGCCAGAGCCATGGGCTCAAGTTCAATGCCAAGAAATGTATTGTTATCCCCTTTGGGAAAAAACATGTATCCATGAATTACCATATAGGTGGCAGTACACTAAACACAGAAAGTGTGATAAGAGACTTTGGGACACAGGTGGACAGTGGTCTCACCTTCGATAACCACATCGCCACAACAGTCAGGAAATCCTTCTATGTGGCACACCTCATCACGAAGGGCTTTTCATCCAGAAAAAAGGAGGTCATTGTCCCACTGTACTCATCCCTCATTAGACCCATTATAGAATACAACACCCCATTTGGTATGTACCTGTCAAGACATCTGCAACAACTGGAAAGGCCTCAGAAATACCTCACTAAAAGAATCACAGGCCTAAAGCAGATGCCCTACGCTGACCGCCTTAAAAAAACTCCAGCTATACTCTGTTGCATATCGTCTACTCAGAGGCGATCTCTGCTTAACATACAAGGCCATGTCAAACCCAGAGCTGTTGGACATGCTACACTTAAAGAAATCCCAATCCCTCAGAGCTACACGCTCCAGGGATCTAAACCTTGTCATCACCATAAACAAAACATGCTGGAGGGATAGGTTCCTGACCCAGAGACTCCCCAGACTCTGGAATAGATTGCCCATACATGTCAAGCAGAGTGCCTCTTTGGACCTCTTCAAGAGGAACCTTGACGATTGGATGGGAGAAAGGAAATTCACCCCAGGGATCACGTCAGTCGCCCTGCTAGACAGGGGTCCAGGAAAGTAAATAATGTGGGAAGAAATAGCCAGGGAATTGTTATGGCTAGGCTTGTATAGGCCCTAGGGCTGATAGCCTAGTACCAACCTATGAACCTATGACTACTGACAGCATGGAGCTACCATATTTTTATGCATTTCTCCTGGCTTTGTCAGTCGTGTGGAATTTAGGTGGGAGGAAGGGCACAGCAATATGTAAGTGTTGTACTATTTGACTGACTATGGCCTTATAACAGATTATGACTGTGTTGCATAACACCTGCAGAAGGTAATCTAATGAATGCCAGCAATTATCACCTGTGTCTGGGCATGCATAACTTTGCAAGTCATTAGCACAGTGCAGCATGCATAACTTTGCAAGTCATTAGCACAATGCAGTTACAATATAGCACTGAGTCATTGTCACTTTTCAGGTAAAACTGTCAGCAGCTGTCACTGTTATTCACATAAGCAGAAGTCGTTATCACATTGATGAATGCACGACTAACATTTGGCTCTTTCTCCACTTGCAGTGATTGCAATACACCCCCCACCCCCTCCACACTACTTTCATATGTCATGTATACAATTTCAAGAAATGTCAGCAGTCTAGAAGGAAACATGTAGACATTACATCTTCAATTGCTGTTTTTCTTGAGAAAGTGGCTGGAATAAGAGGATTTGTGGTGTACTTTATGAAGAATTTGAGTATATATATTATTATTGACTGCCTTGCATCCTCTCATTTGACAGAAAATCATAAATTGTTTTTAACTATAAGGCAATGACAATATCCAAACTCATGTGTTGTATTTATTTGAGACTATTCTGCACTGCTGTGGTGAATTATTTCCTTTGCTTTTTGAACTATGAAGTCATTCTGTTGAGTTATTTATTATAGTCTTGCTCTTTTATTTATCATTAAATATATACCTCCCTTTGTGAGTGAGATCTGTTTGGCGAGCTAAGCAGGGTGTAAAGTAGCTGGGGATATATATATATATATATATATATATATATATATATATATCAATATAGAGATAGGTGCATTGCTTTTCACGTGCCTCTGTGCAGGTATATTACATCAGAATGTTGTATTGCATTGTGTTTTTCAGGTGTGATTTCAAGTGTAAAGCAACACAGCCACCACCAAAGATGCCATCTGTTGAGGAGAAAGCAAGCAGCATTTACCTGTTGGGTGAGGAAACTGACTGTGATGGTTGTAGCAGTGGTTCAGACAATGGTATGCACCTTGATGTACCACATAATGCCAACCAGAGTGAGGATGATGATTATGACTCAGATGATGACATTCCACTCGCACGTCTGCGTGAAAAGACCATTGCCTGTGATACGGATGATGCTCCTTTGCCCGCCATTCCTGAAAGACCACTACCAGTTGCCAAAGCAGACATGACCAGTAATTATGACAGTGACCAAGACAGTGAGGATGAGGTGCCACTTGCACACCTAAGGAAGGTGCCCACACACAAGTTGGCCACCAAGGGCATTCAGAGTATGACGCAGATGATGACATGCCTTTATCTGTGTTCACGAAACACCTGGTCTGACTGACACAACTATGCAGTCCTCCACACTGCATGGCACTGCAAGTGCTGATAAAGGTGTGGATGTGCCTTCGACTGTGCATGATGTGGGAAGTAGTCCACAGTATGGTGATTGTGATGGAGATAATCCTCTAGATATGAGTCCAAGTAGCTCCTTGTCAGAGACTGATATGGGTGTGCCTCAGCAGGGAAAATGTGTCAACAGTTCACTACCAACTGCAAGCAGTACAGTTGCTACTGGCATTGAGAGAGCATCATCTCTCAACCCTTCAGCTCTTCCCATTTCCAACTGTTCCTTGCGACCCAGTCAGGTATGCCGAGCATGCCCACCATGTAAGATCACGTGGGAAAAACACCTACAAACTTTATACATTGAGGAATTTGTGGGGCCAGTAGGACCAATAGGTCACTTGGGCTCATATAGCACAGAGATGGACTTCCTGAATTTGATGTTCCCAGAGGAGCTATACACCCGTATTGCTAATGAAACAAATCGCTATGCTGCACAGAGGCAGGCTGCAGCAGGCAAGGTTGATACGCGGTGGAGTCCTGTTTGCCCAGGAGACATACGCACATTTCTAGGTGTCAGAATATACATGTCCTATTGTACATGTTCCTGAATTGAGGCAGTACTGGGAAACGCACCATGTATACGGTCGCTTCCCAATAGCAGAGTACATGACCAGAGATAGGTTTGAAAAAATTCAGCAGTACTTCCACTGCAACGATAACAGCCTGAGCCTACCACAGGGTGCTGTGGGTCATAACAAGCTACATCACGTATGGCCAATACTGGATGCAGTACTTCATGCATGCAGGACACGTTACAATGTGCATCGTGAGGTGGCTGTAGACGAAGCCATGGTTGGCTTCCGTGGACACTTGACATTTAGACAGTTTATGCCTGGTAAGCCTGAGAGGTATGGCATTAAGGTGTGGGTGTTGGAAGACTCGACCAATGGGTATGTACGTGAATTCCAGGTATACACTGGAAAAACGGAGCAGAATACAGAGGTCGGGCTGGCACACAGAGTTGTAGTTGACTTAACTAGGGGACTGATTGGCAAGAAGCATCACATTTACTTTGATAACTTCTTTACTTCTGTTCCACTAGCACAGCAATTGCTGAAAGATGATCTATACTGTTGTGGAACCATGCGCACCAATAGGTCAGGATGGCCTCTTACATTCAACAGACAGGCCTTTGGAAAAGCAGCTCGAGGCTACTACAAGCAATTGCAGAGTGGACCACTGCTAGCTACTGAATGGAAGGATAGCAAACCAGTATTCCTCCTGTCAACTAACTGTAACCCAACCTTGCCAGTCTCCAGCACATACAGGAGAAAGCGTGATGGAAGAAAGACATCAGTGCCATGTCCACCAGTTGTAAACATGTACAACAGTTACATGAATGGGGTGGACAGAGCAGATCAGCTGAGGACACAGTATCCCAGTGCCAGAAAGGCCCGCAAATGGTGGCTGTACTTGTTCTGGTTCTTATGGGATGTGGCCATTGTCAATGCTTTCATTATATTCCGTGAAAGTATCAGACATCAGCAACTGTCACGCTCTGGATGTATTATTCCGGCAACACAGTTACAGTTCCGAAGGAACCTAGGCTTGCATCTACTTGCCAGTTACACAAAGAGGAAAAGATGCACTGAGATTACTGTCCCAGAGGCTGTGAGCCGATTTGAGCATGGCTCTCACTTTCCAGTGAAATGGCATAAATCAAGATGCAAAAACTGTGCCAGCAAGGGTAAACGTGCTGAGCCATCATGGGGGTGCCCGACTTGCAAGGTCAACCTGTGTGTTGAATGCTTTGGAGAGTACCATGGCCATAAATTTCTCCCATAGTGCTGTGGGCCTTGGGTGTGCCACTGTGATGTAATGGTTCCCTCCGGCAAAGGACACATGCAAAAAGACACAGCCTGGGTCAGTCTAGGTCTTTTGACATGTTGTCTTGATGTAGCTCTCCACTCAGTCTCCCTCGCTTCAGGTGTAGTCAGTGTATGTAGGTCAGGGCAACAGGGTTTACATTAGCTCCTCCCTTCTACTCCTAATGGCCATTGCAGAAAGGACACATGTAAATGGAAAAGGCAGAGGCAAAGCAGAGTGCCTCACCTGCTTTTTCAGTGTACATGTGCTCTTTCTGTGCCCCCATGTCAGTTAGCAGCCAAGCCCTTCAGCACCAATGCCAGGAAGGTCCCTGTTCACTTTTTTTTTGCCAACTGCTCTTAGGTTGGTGGGTGCATCACAGGGGGCATACCCAGCCAGCATGGATCTTGTGATCCACCGGGATCGCAGTTGGAAACCTGGAGACTCTACAGTACAGTCCCATAGTGCTGCTGTCCTCGGTAAGCATGGGCTTGGGTGTGCCACTGTGATGTAATGCAAAAACATGCAAAAAGACAGCCTGGGTCAGTCTAGGTCTTTTGACATGTTGCCTTGATGTAGCTCTCCACTCAGTCTCCCTCCCTTCAGGTGTAGTCAGTGTATGTAGGTCAGGGCAACAGGGTTTACATTAGCTCCTCCCTTCTACTCCTAATGGCCATTGCAGAAAGGACACATGTAAATGGAAAAGGCAGAGGTAAAGCAGAGTGCCTCACCTGCTTTTTCAGTGCACATGTGCTCTTTCTGTGCCCCATGTCAGTTAGCAGTCAAGCCCTTCAGCACCAATGCCAGGAAGGTCCCTCTTCACTTTTTATTTGCCAACTGCTCTTAGGTTGGTGGGTGCATCACAGGGGGCATACCCAGCCAGCATGGATCTTGTGATCCACCGGGATCGCAGTTGGGAACCTGGAGACTCTACAGCACAGTCCCATAGTGCTGCTCTCCTAGGTAAGCATGGGCTTGGGTGTGCCACTGTGATGTAATGCAAAAACATGCAAAAAGACACAGCCTGGGTCAGTCTTGGTCTTTTGACATGTTGCCTTGATGTAGCTCTCCACTCAGTCTCCCTGCCTTCAGGTGTAGTCAGCGTATGTAGGTGAGAGTAATAAATGTATGAAGGTCAGGACTGCAATTAGTGAGTTACTTCAGTCCCTCATCCCTTAGATCCATTGCTGAATGGGCACATGTAAAGAGAAAAGGCAGAGGTAAGGCAGACTGCTGACACTGAAGGAGGTCATGAGACCATAGTGGTATCAGCAGTCTGAGTGGGCAGCCGGCACAGCTATGGGACACTACAGATAACCAACATCTGGAGCCCCATGCCTGTCCTTGGCATATTAGTGGAGCGGCGGTCCTTACCCTGCTTTTTCTCTTTACATGTGCCCTGGCTGTGCACCCTTGTCAGTGTCCACCCATGCTTTATTTCAGATAAGGTAAGACTGTCTTCTGCTGTTCAAACGTTTACAGAATGCGTTCATGCATGGCTTGATGCACAGGGTCGGTGGAGCGACAATATGCCATAACAGCATCACCGCCGAAGATGTTCACCGGTTCAGAAGGGATGGCATTCACCTAACTGAGGAGAGCATTGCGTTGTTCTTGACCAACCTCCACAATGGCGTGAGGAGAGCCATGCATGATTGTGAGAAGAATGGAAAACACCCATGACCAAGTCGGACCAGTAAAGTAAGTAAAACACTATTATGAAATGTGTTGTGTAAAATTAATTTCTCTGAGCTTGGCAAGTAACTGTTATGGAAATTATGATTTTTCATATTTTGGTAAATAACTTTGCAAGGGAGCATCTGAATGTGCTAAGTAATACCTCATTTTGCAAAGATTATAGTTCTAACATGGTAAAAGAATGGTAACTGTATGTTGTACTCATAGGCAGATATCAAAGTTTGTTTCGGACTTAGGTTATGAAAATTATGATTTTTTTTCATATTTTGGTACATAACTTTGCAAGGGAGCATCTGAATGTGCTACGTAATACCTCATTTTGAAAAGATTATTTATAGTTCTAACATGGTAAAAGAATGGTACCTGTATGTTGTACTCCTAGGCAGATATCAAAGTTTGTTTCGGACTTAGGTTATGGAAATTATGATTTTTTTCATATTTTGGTAAATAACTTTGCAAGGGAGCATCTGAATGTGCCAATTAATATCTCATTTTGAAGACAGTATTGCTGGTTCTAACATGGTAAAAGAATTGTGCCTGTATGTTTGACACGTGCAGATATCAAAGTTTGTTTGGGACTTACGGTTATGGAAATTATGATTTTTTTTCATATTTTGGTAAATAACTTTGCAAGGGAGCATCTGAATGTGCCAAGTAGTATCTCATTTTGAAGAGTATTGCTGGTTCTAATATGGTAAAATAATTGTGCCTGTATGTTTGACACATGTGCAGATATCAAAGTTTGTTTGAGACTTATGGTTATGGAAATTATGATTTTTTTCATATTTTGGTAAATAACTTTGCAAGGGAGCATCTGAATGTGCCAAGTAATATCTCATTTTGAAGACAGTATTGCTGGTTCTAACATGGTAAAAGAATTGTGCCTGTATGTTTGACACATGTGCAGATATCAAAGTTTGTTTCGGACTTAGGTTATGAAAATTATGATTTTTTTTCATATTTTAGTAAATAACTTTGCAAGGGAGCATCTGAATGTGCTACGTAATACCTCATTTTGAAAAGATTATTTATAGTTCTAACATGGTAAAAGAATGGTAACTGTATGTTGTACTCATAGGCAGATATCAAAGTTTGTTTCGGACTTAGGTTATGGAAATTATGATTTTTTTCATATTTTGGTAAATAACTTTGCAAGGGAGCACCGCATTGTGTGAAGTAATACCTCATTTTGAAGACAGTGTTACTCCTTACAACATGGTAAAAGAACTGTGTCTGTGCACTGTACACGCGTACAGATATCACAGTTGTTTAGTCTTGTATGAATATGAAAATTATACATTTACAATACTTCTCATTATTATGCCCATATCTTTGCGAGGGAGCATGGTAATCACACAAATGATGCATCATTTTGAAGCTGACATTCAGATGCACAACTTCTACACTGATATGTAGGCTCTGTCTGTTACAGGTGATGAGATATTATGCTTTGTTTGTTTATCAATTATGAGAAATAATATACTAATCATATTTCTGTGAATATCTCATGAAAGGAGCGTCACACAGTTATGGTTAAAGTATCATTTTAAAGCTGACATTCATACTAACAAATTAAATTCAAATTGTATCGGTCTGCATGGTACATAGACCAAGATATTGTGCTTTGCTTTTCCAAAAGGGTAAAAAATATGCACAATATCAGCATTCCTTGCCAAATATTTAATAATGACTTTGATATGCACAATCAACATTTACACTGTTGGAAAGGTCAGTGTCTGCTGAAAAACTTTCGCGTTTACATTTTTAGTGTAGCTCTTATAAAGTGTTATGAACATTTGTTTTCTGTATAGTATTACAAATGGATTTTCTGAAAATGAGCTAAGGCTGCACTGTTGTTCCTATGGTGGAATTAAGCAGGCAGCTTTTCCTGAGCTGCTCTGGAGTGAATGAGTTAAAACCAATATTAGTGAGGAAAGCTCCCTCATAGGTACTGTGTATCTTAGTCTGTGTGTGTGGGGAGGGTTCAACTACACAGTATATGGATATATATATATATATATATATATATATATATATATATATATATATATATATATATATATATATGTGTGTGTGTGTGTATATATATATATATATATATATATGTATATATATATATATATATATGTTTTAAAGCAAGTCAGTGAACAAAATGTGGTTGACTTTTTTATCTTAAACAATTTTTAAGTTTACATTTGATGAATGTCTTGGAATTTTAAAAGTTCTTTTTTATAAATGATGTTTGTTAAAATGTTCTTGTGTTAACAGGTGTTTGTGGTGCATTTCATTTGAGCATTAATGCAGTTGTATCTTTAAAGGATTGTGAATGGTGATGACATCAGTCATTTTTAACAGTATTTAAAGGCTGTATTATGGAATGCAGTTAGATTCTGAAGTCCCCAATTTAGGGGATGAAAGCGCTCAATCTGTGTCTTTTTGTATGTTGGAAGAATAAAAAACAGCTCGGAATGAAGAGTTTGGCTGACTGAAAGTGTTTCCTTCTGCTTCACAGTGTGTGTTTTGGACAGTATTTTAGTTGTTTTTTTTTTTTAGTTATATTTTACACTGTGGTTACTTTTTTATTATTAGATTAAAGATTTTAACTAGGTGGTTAGAAAGGCCATATTTGGCACTGATAATCAGGCATGTTGTCAGCAACCATTGTTGAAGTATTCTCAGTTTTTTGTATCATTGTGTGTGTCTCTTCCAAGCCTTCTTGCATGGCATCAGTTGACTGCCTGGATGATAGGGCCTTAATTCCTTTTAGACACCTGTTTACTGAAGACATGTAGCAGGAACTAATAGAGACAAGAAAGCCTGCTGCTAGAAGATCATATATTAGTAAAAGATCATATATTAGTAAATGGAAAAGGTTTTCTAGATGGTGACAACAACATAACCAGCACCCATTCAGGGCTAGTTGTTCTCTGGTTTTACAATATTTCTGTGAGTTACTGTCCTATGGTCTTTCTTGCTTCAATTTCAAAATTCATTTATTGACCATTTCAGTATGTCTGCCCTTGGATCCCCCTCTTTCAATGCATTCTCATGTCAAAATATTTTTGAAAGAGGTTTGCATAAGAGGACTCCCAGAAAAGCTGTGAAACTTCATTGAGATCTTAATTTTTTTGTTAGAGAAGCTAATGCTTGCTCTATAACCTCACTTATTTGAGGGTATTAACATGGAAAACAGTTTTACCGATTTCTCTGACGTCTGCAAGAAGGGTATCCAGGATGCATTTCCACAGGGACATGGTTTCTTTGAGAACTAATCCTTCTTTTATGGCTAAAGTGGTGTTTGAGTTCACTGTAAGTCAAACTATCCACCTTACTGTTTTCTTTCCTGACCCCACAATTGAGGGAGAAAGGATACTTCATACCTTGGATGTCCACGAACACTGAAATATCTTCACAAAACTAAATCTTTTAGAGCTTCAGATCAATTGTTTATTTCTTGTGAAGGTAAGAAGAAGGGGCAACCTCTATCAAAACGGACTATTTCCAAGTGGTTGTCTAAGGCTATTACCTTTTGTTTTATGCCTTATTCAACCCCCGGACAATTCGTCATCGCTTTCTTTTTAAAGCAAATTGTTTTGGTACTTGGTTTAACTATCCAGAAATGGCTTTGGTAAGCCATCCAACTACCGACATTCCGAAAAAATGTAAAGATAAAGACAGAGACAGACCGCATAGGTCCAAAGCTGCCAACAACACTTCTGTTAAGCTAGTCGCCAGTTCGCCGTTACCAGTGAGGCACTTTCACAGCCCCTGATACCCATTACTTCCAATTCGCAGGCCATCACTAAGACCCATTCGGAGTGTATGTCGCGAGATGCTTCTTCGACTATGGAACCTGCGGATGTCTCTACCTTGGATGGGTCCGGAGCCACTGTGCAGGCACCGGCATCTGCGGGTGTATTCAGGCCTACTGACTTGCATTTCAAACTGATGCCATCTTCTTCTTTAAGGCCTAAAACTCGACCCATGCCAAGAAAATCAACGTCCAAACCGCATAGTCAAGCCCATATGTCTAAAAAAAAAACAAATGATAAGAATGGCTGAAGACCTTATTACTTTAATTAGGGGAAGCTAGCCTTCTCCTTCTAAGAGACCTAGAACTGATTTTCCTTCTGATTCTTCTGATCAGGATTCTGAAATTTCTGTTTCTTTTGATTACCAGGATTTGCCCTTATCTACCTATGGGAATTCTGATGCAGAGGATTCCATTCCCTCTACTTCCCCTCCAGAAGATTTTTCTTTTGGTGAAACCTTGCACACTCTTAGGGAGCATTTCCGTTGGGAAAGCCAGGATTACTCTGACTCCAAAAAGAGGCAGGAATTCTTTTACTCCTCCCTCAACACAGGCCTTTAGCTATCCCTCCTGTTCTGGACATTGTAGATGATGCCTTCTTGGAATCTAGCCTGGCCCCAGACACTTTACTTCCAGCTCCCAGGAAGCCTGACCGATATTACAGAGTACCTGAATCTCACAAGTTCCTCTTCAACAATCCTACTGCGGACCCAGAGACCATTTCCCAGGGACCTAAAGGCATTAAGGCTGCTTCTGTCAAAAACCCTACCCCCTCTGATAGAGATTCCAGGACCTTGGACAGATGGGGTAAGAAGGTATACACTTCTGCTACTTTGGCCGTTAGAGCCTTAAACTGCCAGTTTCATATGTTAAAGTATCAGCAGCATATTATTGGACTACTTAAACAGAAAATGTTGATTTCTGACTGTGCTGAACATAAAGAATTACAGGATTTAATGCATTCTGCTGAACAAGTTGGTAAACTTACTTTGCAATGTGGTTTTGACTCTCTAGAAGCATCTTGCAGGGCTGCTGTCACTGGGTCTGTACTTAAAAGGCATGCTTGGCTTAAGGAGCAAAATCTGCCAGATCATGTTAAAGCTAAATTACTGGATGCTCCCTTAAACCAAGACCGCCTGTTTGGCAACAAAACAGAAGAAGTCCTTAAAAAGATGGAGGAAAAAGCTAAATCTATGCAAACTGTTAAAGATTTCCTGCAAGTACAGCCTCCCATTTTTAGCAGGCATTGGCCTTCTAAGAATTGGTCCTTTCCTGTCTCTTCTAGGCCTTCTCAGTCCAAACCCAGGAACATCAGACCACCTAGGCTACAGCCCCAAGGTACTCACAGGCCTAAGCCGTGGGGAGTTCCCACTTCCAAAGCTGGAAGTAGTAAGACATCCCCTATGGAAAAATGTCACAATGACTTAACCTTAAACCTTCCAAGCCCTGCTCAACTGCCTGCTCCCTTGGGGGAAAGATTACCCTGCATGCAAAAAACTGGGAACTCATTACCCAGGACAAATGGGCTTTAAATGTAGTTTTCCAAGGATACACATTCCACTTCCATACCTTACCAACCTCAAACAGTTGGCCAGACCTACCCCCAAATCAGTGGGCAGAGGCTCAACAACAGGTTCTCTCTCTTCTAAGTATCAGGGCTATTCATCCTGTCTCAGCAGAAGAAAGGGGACATGTTTTTTACTCAAGACCTTTCCTGGTACCCAGAAAAGACAGCTCCTGGCATCCTATCCTGGACCTTTCTAGTCTAAACACCTTTTTGGTAAACCCAAAATTCAAAATGCTAACACTTCAACAGCTGCTTCCTATACTAGGTAAAGATGCCTGGTTGGCAACCTTAGACTTAAAGGAAGCTTACCTATACATTCCAATAAGGGAATCTTGCAGGAAATACCTACGCTTCAGGGCAGGCTCCATGCACTATCAGTCCTCTGCACTTCCCTTTGGCTTATCTACTGCACCCAGGGTATTCACAAAGTGTCTAGCTCCAGGCATTGCATTCTGCAGGCAAAGAAATATTCATATATACCCATGCCAGGACAATTGTCTAATTCAGGCAGAAAGCCAGGACATGCTACTAAAACATCTGGCATTTGTAAAGAAACTTCTAACCTCACTGGGGTACACCATAAACGAAAATAAATCTCATCTAATACCCTGCCAACAAATTGTATTCCTGGGCGCAAGCTTGAACACAACTTCCCAGATGGCTTACGTCACGCCAGAGAAGCAAGTTTATTTGACAGCCTACTTCAAACTACTGGCCACAAAGACTCAGCTATCTGCAAGGAGAATCCTGCAAGCCCTGGGGTCCATGGCCTCTTGCATTCTACTAATTCCATATGCAAGACTGCATACGAGGAAACTACAATGGTATCTAATAAGCCTATGGTGTCAACATTCTCAGGACCTGGAATCAATGATTCCTATCATTCATTGCATAAGGACAGAGTTCCTTTGGTGGGCAGGGGCCTTCTACCACAACAAGGGGCTCCAATTCACTCTACCCCCTGCTGCCCAAATCCTAACAACAGATGCATCAGACTATGCATGGTGGGTTCACTTGGCAAGGCAGTGCATTCAGGGCAAATGGAACCCGAGTCAGATTCACGTGCATATCAATCAAAAAGAAATGTTATCTGTACAGAATTCCCTGACAACCTTCAAGGACCACATTCTTCCAGGACAATTATTGGCAAAGACAGACAACACCACTGTTATGTGGTACATAAACAAGTGGGGGGGGGGGACCCACTCGTACACTCTCTGCAGACTAGCCATGGCTCTGTGGAACACAGCCTTGAGCAACCAAGTGCACCTACAAGCTCAATTCCTGCCAGGCAAGCTGAATTCACTGACAGACCACCTAAGCAGAAATCACATGGACCCACACGAGTGGAAACTGGAACCAAAGGTATTCAACCTTTTGAGAAACAAATGGGAGAATCCAGAGATAGACCTGTTTGCCTCCCCTTAGAATTACCAATTGGACAAATTCTGCAGAAGGACTTCCCACAGTCAAGCTTGGAAAGTGGATGCCCTGTCCTTCACCTGGGAAAGCCTCTCAGTTTATGCCTTTCCCCCTCTGCCTCTCCTCTCGAAAGTTCTGCTAAAGATCAAACAGGACAAGCCAAGGACAATACTGATTGCAACAGACTGGCCACGCCAGCACTGGTACCCCCTCTTGAGCAGTATGTCACTGCTGGAACCATGGCACCTGCCTTAGACTCCTTCCCTGCTGTCCCAGCAGGAGGGCCAGATTCTGCACCCTCAGCTTCAAACCCTGAACCTTGCAGCCTGGCTAATTCCTTGAGCTCTCCAATAGCATCCCTCAATAAGCAGGTGCTAGATGTCATTCTGGAGGCAAGGAGGCCTAGTACTAGAAAATCCTATGCTGAAAAGTGGAAAAGATACTATTCCTGGAGCCAGACTCAGGGGATGGGCACAACGGTGCCCAGCTTACCGCAGATTCTTCAGTACTTAACAGAGATGCTCCACAAGAGCCTTTTCTTCTCGTCAATTAAAATTCATGCCTCTACCATTTCAGCTCATTATAATACTGAACCACCCCTCTTCTCACACCCCCTTCTAAAGCAATTCCTCAGAGGGGCCAAGAATTTAAGACCACCCAGGAGAGCCCCTACTCCAGCCTGGGACCTTAACTTTGCAGTGGAAAAGCTCACTCTACCTCCTTCGGAGCCAGCTACAACTGCAGACTTGAAGTTCCTTTCTTGGAAAACAGCCTTCCTTCTAGCCATCACCTCAGCAAGAAGAGTGTCTGAATTGCAGGCACTTATGGCAGTGGAGCCATTCATCCTCTTCCATGCAGACAGGGTGTCCCTCAGGACCAATCCTTCCTTTATGCCCAAGGTGGTGCCTATTGTGGCCCTTAGTCCATTCATTTGCCTACTTTTTTTTCCAAATCCACAAAACAAAGGAGAACGAATACTGCACTCTTTGGACGTGCATAGGCAACTTAGATTTTATTTGGACAGGACTAAGCCGCTCAGAAAATCTGAACAGCTGCTAGTTGGTTTTGCTGCAGGGGCAGAGGGGAAGGCCATTTCAAAGCAAACCATTTCTAAGTGGATAGCCCATTGCATTCATTTCTGCTATAAGCACTGTGGAAAACCTACCTCACAGGGGATAAGATCACATTCCACCAGGACTGCATCTACTTCTACAGCCTTTCTCAGAGATGTCCCTACCAGGGACATCCTAGAAGCTGCTACCTGGAGCTCTGTACATACCTTTACCAAGCATTACCACATATCTATTTTTTTCTAAATCCAGAGCTGGTTTTGCCACTGCAGTTTTGCAGGGCTTAATAGCTGGTCCTAATGGTCTCTAACTTCCTCCTCCCTTCCTTAGCTTTGAGAAGCTACCCAAATGTAATGACTGCAACAGTGAAACACCAAGAACATAGTACAGTTGTGTATACTTACCATAAATGTAGATGTTGGAGTGTATTAACTGTTGCAGTCCTGATTACCCTCCCACCAGCCCCCTGACTTCTCTTGGTTATACTTTTCTTCTTGTTTAGTGTATTTAAGCTTTCTGGTGTATTTGCTTTTTGTTGGAGGTGTAACCTAACATATAATTGCTTTCCATTATGGGGCACCTGACATCTGGGGCAAGGAAAACTGATGTAATGGTGTCAGCTGCATGTTTTATACCCCTGATGACCTGACGTCATGGAAGAAGAGACCGCATCAGACACAGGAATCCAAGACTTTGATATTCAGGTCGGCTGAGGGCTACCTGCAGACAAATAACCCAAATGTAATGACTGCAACAGTGAATACACTTGAACATCTACATTTATGGTAAGTGTACACAACTGTACTTTCTGGCATCTCCATTGGAGACTGGAAAAGCGTCAGGTAACACGAGACACAGTGATTTTTCTTAGTGGTGCAAGCCCCTTACAGGGAGCCATATTGGATACACATAATGACATCCCTATTTGGGAGATTTCTAGCAGGGCATAAATGGATATAACCACTCACTTCATGGAATGACAGGGTGCGAGGCTTTTTGGGATAACCAGAAGGAGAGCAATTAGGTGGGTCCCACTGTACTGGTAGCTCCAGAACTTAGGAATAAGGATGTGGCAGACAAAAACAGATTTAAAAAATGTACTAATTAAGCCACAATAGACGCATTTGTGGAAGGTTACTGAAATCTGATGCACACTCTGCCTCAGTTAGACTAAGATGGTCTATCTACCTCTTCATTGCTATGTAAATGTTTCTCCTACCACACTGGTCACCTCTTTTAAACAGTGTAATTCAATATGGGACTGGGATCCAGTGTGCTTGTGCCATCTTTGGGAAATCTTTCATTTTTAATAGCATACTTAAGTCATATTTTGAACAATGACAAAGGTATCCATACATTAATAGAAAATAAAACAAAGCACAGTAGCATTTTTTCATTATAATTTTAATGCTGTATATATATATATATATATATATATATGTTTTTCTTTATAAAAAGAGAGCAGGATTTAGGTATACAGTTAATCATCCTCACATTTCTTGTAGATGTGAAACCTGGTTGACAACTTCATCTAAAGAGCCTAGAGAGTTTTCACCATTGATATATTTGGAAAATATAGAACACTGGATGGAAAGATTGCAGAACTAATATTAATATTCTCATTTAGCCTAGTATTGCCAGCATTGGCACATTTGTCCTCAGTCATCATTTCTGGACTGTACACTGCATTCAGATATTTGCTTTTCGAAGTCTGTATTGCCAACTTAGTTGTGGCCATAGGTCTTGCGATGGTCAAAGGAAATGCTACAAAGATACACTAAAGGTGTACTTCAAGAAAGCAGGTATGGACATTCGGCCATCAGACTATCTCATTACCATATCAGCTTGTGTCAGATGACTTCTTATAACGTTAAAGAAAAGAAACTCCAACCACCAGGTTGTCCTCTTATATGGAAGCATCTACAGCTTTTTGAGTGGATCCAGCACTGGATTACTGAATTACATATGCAGATGTCTGAGATAATCCTTGAATAGAAAGACTGCCGATGAGCGTTTAATGTCCATCAGTGTGCAGTCTGCAATAATTCTGATACTAGGATTGCTTTTCCTCCAAATTAACTGTAATTAACAGTCGGAAAAACACAAACTAATACTTCTGCTATTCGTTGCATTTCTTCTGCCTTTTTCTACATTCGTAGTGCCAGTAACATGGCCTGCAAAGACAGAAGTCCTTTGATTTAATGGTGTCTGTTGTTTCTTCACCTTCTCATGTTGCTTTAGTCTTTCTACCTCACTATTCCCATCTGATCTGACCCCCCTGCCTAGCTGCAGAGCCATCATCATTCTCTGATCTACTCATTTTCTTTCTTTGTCCCTTGAAGCCTCACTGTGTCCTATGGGCTGTAAAATATTTTTTTCTGGTTTTTGTGGATGTTTCAGTTCAACACTGTAACATGTCCATTACTGTTAGTATTAGGACCAGTTGTTTTCACTGTAGCATCTGTGGGAACGAATTTCATCAATTGTTGCAGTTGAGGTCATTTTTCCAGGTATCGCCTATGAACCTATACGATTGGATGGGAGATAGGAAATTCACCCCGGGGATCACATCAGTCACCCTGCTAGACAGGGGTTCAGGGAAGTAAATATTGTGGGAAGAAATAGCGAGGGAATTGCTGTGGCTTGGCTTGTATAGGCTCTAGGGCCAATAGCCTAGTATCAACCTGTGAATCAACAGAAGTGGATTTGTGCAGTTTCATCTTTTCATATGCCCAGCTTGGCAGAGTACAGATTTTTTTATCACTCTTGTGTTTGGGGGTGTACATGTCTCTGGCTAATGCACATTATCATAACACCCATCTGAATAGGAGGGCGTGCTGAGGCTGTACGCTACCCATTTATTTTTGGCTACACATGAATTGGACTTTGAATCTTGATCTTAATGGCCATCATGAGAAAGTTCACTGTTTGCAGTGATTGCATTTGTAGAAGTATTGATGATTTACTAGGCAATAAACATCCTCACATTTAAGAGTTTAAACTATAAGACCACAGAAATACCTCACAAAGTCAAACAGATGCCCTATGCAGAAAAACTACAGCTTCTATGTCAAACCAGAGCTGCTGGACATGGACAATAAATAGAACATGCTGGAGGATAGATTCCTGTCCCAGAGACTTCCCATACTCTGGAACAGACTACCTATCTATGTCAAACAGAGCTCCTCATTAGCACTCTTCAAGAAAAATCTTGATGATTGGATGGGAAATGGGAAATTCACCCCAGGGATCACTTCTGTGGCTCTGCGGCATAGGAAAATAATTTTCTTGGGTGGCGAAACGATAGCCTAGTACCTACCTATGAACCTATTTCTTGCTTTTCTGTCAATCTCTGCACATATGCTTGTGGACTTGAACTGACAGGAATAATTTTTAACACCTTTATTAATACAGTTGCATAATGCATTAAGTAATGTGTCACATCTATTTTTCTTTTAAAATTTTGAATTGTATATGACTTGTCTAGCTGTGCTGAGTCACTAGTGGTCTGTGCACACTGACATTTGTTTATCAGGTAAGGTCTGTTTCTTTAGTTTCCAGGTTATGCCTGTGTATGGGTAATGTACTTGCACAGTAACAAAACAAGTATTTTTCTTGGGAAGAAGATTTCTGCATTTTTCATATGAAATTATTTCTAAGCAAGGCTTTGCTGGTTCACAAAATTAGTGTGTTGATAATAGGTATCAAAAATGCTGTAAACACCATTTATGAGAATGTATTTATCTTCTTAACTCTGTAATGCTAGCCAATTTTAACTGTTTTGACTTAATAGCACCACTCTTTTAACTCGCCTTAGGAATTGTGCTACCTTGACCATTCAGATCTCTGTCAAATTGCTCCTTCTAGCCGGACACATTTCTTATTCACTCTTCAAGATTACATTTTGTGTAAGAAACTAATATCTTCACTTCTTTTGTTTGTGACTCATAAAATGAGTAGATATTGACTAAGGGTCATCAAGTGAAGAAATTAAGAATGTATGTAAATTGGCTTACTGTTTAAATCCAGAACTTAATGTATACAGAATTCTTAAAATTGTCTTATGAGTGGTAGAACCTGATATTTATAAATGTAATTTATTTCTTACTTCAAGGAATCTCTAACATGTAGGACTTTTTAGTACTTTCAATGATAACAATATGTATCTTCTGATATTTAACAAAAGTCTTGAGTTCCATTATAAATCTGTGAGGCACAAGTATTAATTAAATGACATTTCTGTTAAAAAGACAGCAGTTTTGTTGTATGTTAGTCATACATAGATATTTGCTGTCTAATTTATATAAATAACCAGGGCAGTGACTGAAGCTGTTATTTGTTATCAGTTATACCCTGGATAACAAATTAAAAATAAAATGAAAATAAAAATAGCTGAAATAAAAAAATAAACTTTTATTTAAAGAAAAGTATATTTTGTATTGTGGTAAGTGTTGTAATGTGGAATGCATGTGTAATTCTGTATCAACACTTATTTAATTTCATCTGGTCAAGTCACCTCCACATTGGTTTGTTGGCAAGTGTCCAGAGTGAGTATAAAGCTCAGTAAGGGAGCTATTTGTTTTCCACAGCTATCCAGGAGCTCATTGATAAGTGGTATTTACACAGCATGCAAATGAAAGCTTTGGGAATAAGATCCAGGTCTGATGAATTCCACTTATTCACAGTTCCTTTGTGTGTGCCATGCAGAAAATAGTTATCTGCTTTATACATGACAGCCAAGTACTATAGCTGTTAGTTAAAACAGCACTTAGTAGTTTTCTTTGATGCAAGTTTCTGTGTTGAGGGGCATGTTGTCTTTCCCATTTACTCATGTGTAGGGTTGTTGGGGGTTCCATGACATCTTCTGTGCAGCTCGGTCCACCATGGAGTAGATTGGCTGATCACAAGTGGCTGTATTCCAAAACCGCTGAGTGTGCAGACAGTTGAGATACAAATGCTGAACTGCATGGCTGTTCATGTTGCCTTTTCCACCCTCTACAGCCAGCTATGCAGTGTCCTTCTTCACTGAGCTGCACGTGGCCTAGCTGTTAAGATGCTAATTTGTGCATGTCAGCCTGGTTATATAAGAATTCTTAACTTTGTTGTCAGTCCCACCGCAGTGTGTCAGTGTAAACCACTTGCCATTGTGTAAACAGTGCATTCTGCAGGAGAGCTAAAGTCAACTTGTTTTTATCTAATAAACCAAGTTGTTAGCATTGTTACCGTTAGTATCCATCATGTTGCTTCACTCTAACCATTCAGAAGTTAAAGGTGTTGCTCTGTTGTATGTTTCATGTAAGAAGAGTTGAAATCAGCCAACATTACAGTTACATTTGTCAAAATAAATAAATACATTCCAGTAAATGGTGGTTTCAGTATTTTGATACATATGATCTTATATATTTTTTGATGAATAAAGCATATATATTTGTAAGGAGCAGTATCGTATTACTTTAAAAAGTATTCTGAGATGTAGATTATTTTTCTGTAAAGGGAGTGGTGAGAAGCAGACATAAGTGCAGTGCACTGAGATATGAGCAGTTGATGCTGAGGAAATAGGGCTTCAGAATAAAGCTAAAATACAATTGTAATTGCTGTCAGGAGCCACTCTGTCTATAACCCTTGCAAAATCCACTTTATTTATCCCATTATGATTCAGTGCAAAAGGTGCTGTTTTATTATTTAATACTTTTAACACTGATTTAGTCTCTGCCATGCAGGGTGCCCAGAATGGGTGCCACATGCATTAGTAGACCGTTTTTAAAGGTAAAGTTATAATTTAATGTATACATAAAGTCTCTGTAAGGCATGCTTACAACAGCGGCTTTGTATGTTGGCATCATGTAATTTTCCCTTAATACTGATTTAATATGATCCCCCTAATGTACAGCCTGCCTGATGTGCACGCTGCAGTTAGGTTTCCATTCTTTCAGTGGGTCTGGAGCACAGTATATGAGCAGTATTCATTGCTAAGAATCCAAGGAGTGAAAGTTTTTCCATATTAAGTTCCCATGGAGATATTAACTGGAATATTAATTGGAATATTTTTGCTAATCATTCAATTAATTCATTGTAAATGCTTCTGCTAACAATCTCTTTGCATCTCACACTTACCATATTCCTGAACTGTTATAGATTTTGCTTTGGAGCCTTGTAATTCTCATTTTATTGCAAATTTACTGTAATGTTGATCTATGTTATTATCTGTACTTTGGAACTTTTCTCCTTGGGCCTCCATGAAAAAGGGCTTTGACCCAGTCATACTATCTCGGTCAACAAATATTAAATAAATAAATAAATAAATAAATAAATAATCTTGCCATGTTTATAATTGTTGTTCTGTTGTGGCTTTCTTTTAGGTTAGTCAGTGGACACGATTGTGTGAAATTAGCATTCCGCTGGCCATAGAAAGCTTCCTTTGTGGCTCAGGTAAACTTTCCACTGCCATACCTGTGGAGGTCCTCCATCTGGAAAAAAAGCTTAGTGAGCCTGTAAAGGTACACAATGATGACAAAATCCGAAGGCAGAAACTTAAGCAGCTAACTTTAAGTGAGACTGCAGCATTAACAGTTGGTACTGCTGGGAATGTTTGTGAAGATAAAGAAGAACCGGGGATGAAGACTGGTAGGACAGCACAGGAGCACGAAGAGCTGGAGTTAATAGCAGCACTCTCAAAGTTAACTGAAGATGCAATACCAGGTGTGGCCAGCAGAGAGCCCTCTCACATCAGGAAAGTGAAGACTACCAGTCTACCAGCACTGGAGCACGTCTTTGCAGAAGGCCTTTACTTCACACTCACTGATGTTGTTCTCCTGCCCTGCCTTCATGTTTTCTTGGTAAGGACTCAGAACATAAATAGTCACATTACTTAGTAATGCTGTACATTTTGCATTTATATACATGCCTTAAGGCAAGGCGCTGCAGTGTGAATGCATGCATGAAACAGAATTTGATGACAGTATTTCTTCTTTTTTTTTTCTTATATTTTTCAGTGTAAAATTAAGAAGTTTAGGCACCATGTAAAGTGGTATGCAACTCTTAGACAGTTCAAGAAGACTAATTCACAGCTTTGTCTAATGAGGGATTTTTAATTCATTTTTTCTGCTTCCACTTATTCAGCCCACTATGGATGATAAAGTGCTCTTACATTTACAGTTCATGTAATTTGTTTTTTGGGATTGTTTGAGAATTGCTTAATCTTTGTTTTAGAATTAGTCAAAGACTGAAGAATCTTCAAAGCAGATTTCGGACTTGTCACTTTTTTCCTATTTCCTCCATACCATAATTCAGCAGACTGATAAACTTTTTACTTTCTAGACCTGATACAACAGATTAACTTATGTATGCTTACAGTAACAACAAATATAATATTAGCACCCTTTTCAAGTTATGCTCTGTATATTTTTGATACCACATTTTTTCTGAATTGAGGTTTTGTGGTTAATAAGGCAGAATACTGTTATTGACCTGCTGTCTTGTAATGTTAAAAGAAGATTTTTAGAAACAAATGTGTGGTTGCAATAAAAGAGAATGTGAGAGCTGTGATCTGCAGTTTATGATTTACCTTAAATTGGTCTGTAATGTCTCTGATCATAGCCAGATTGCTATGTATTTGAGAAATGGATGTCAGGAAATTCACCTTGACAGCAGAGCAAAGTGAAGCTTAAGAGGTGAATTTTGACATCTGTTTTGAGAACACTTAACAAGTAACCCATGATCTGGAAAACCTGATTGTAATTCTTAGTAGCACATAGTGATTTTGTTGTCCTGATATACTATTAATTACAGAAAAATTTGTAAGAGGGCTAAGTGTTTTACAGCTTTGAAATCCGTACCACACATAGTGTTATTACAAAGACAGTGACCAGATGTGAAGTGTACCTGAGATAACAATTAGCTTTAAAAGCTCTTAGGCCCTTCACTGTGACACATTCTTTATTTGAGTGGTAGCACAAAATGGATTACAGTTTTAAAAACTGTCAGAACTCTTACAACAGTGTGCTTTGGAGGCTGCCATGTGAGCTTTAGCATGAGACCTACTCATAGCAGTGTTCAGAGGTGTATAACAGTGTTTGTTATACACCTTTCTGATAACTAATGGTTCTTCTTCTTTTGGCTTTTCCCAGTTAGGGGTCGCCACAGCAGATCCTGTCCGCTCATGATTGGTAGTGGAGTTTTACGGTGTCGAGTTGCCAGCCCGGCGCCCAACCTTCCACAGAAGGCACACACATGCACGCAGTCACACCTAGGGCCAATTTAGAGTGTCCAATCCATCTACAGCATGTCTTTGGGATGTGGGAGAAAACCGAAGCACCCAGAGGAAACCCACGCGACCACAGGGAGGATATACAGACTCCGCACAGAAGGCAGCCCAGGCGAGGATCGAACTGCAGAACCTCTTGCTATTAGGCGGCAATGCCAACCGCTGCACCACCACGGCCATTAGTGATTAACAACCTAGTTTGTTTTGGTGTGTAATCAGCACTCTTCATGTACTAAAAATTAATTTTATTTTGCACCTCCCTCTTGTGTGTGTGGGTATTGTGAAACAGACCCCGTCATGCCACCCTGTTGGGCTTCCTGCTGTATGTACATTGATTGCAGGAGAGTGCACACTTCAGGAGCTTAACTAGTGGGTTCTGCTAGGAGTCTTGCAAAGCAGCAGCATTCTCCCAGTCTCCCACTTAAAGAAGGTGAGGCTTCCCTGCCCATTCTTTTCTTCCCTGGTTAACTCCCATGTTTCTGAATTGCAAATCACTTTCTGTGTTGGGTTGGCAGCAGCGTACAGACACCCCTGTCTTTGCATTAGTAGACAAGCAGCTTTCTCACAGAGTTTTCCATCATAGTAAGAGGCAATGGTAGGATACTAAATACTAATTTCAATTTTATATACAATTCTCTTAAATATTTGCAAACCTGGACAGAGAAAGAACAGTGCTATCATGTCACGTGCATGGCTTTACTGTAAGGTGTTTAACTTTTATATGTGAGAATAGGAATAAAGAAGACTTTTTTTACCTTTTAGGTCACACTAAGAAAATTGTTTATCCTGTTCATATAGTCCACTTGATCCAACTGATGGGGATTGAATTGCTAGTTGGATCCGATCTAGCCCTGCTAATGCTAAATTGCTTAGGCTCGTTTAAGGTTATTTTTCCCTCCTGTAAATCCCATGTTCACCATTTCTCCATAGATCTCATCTGCCATCTTCATCACGAGATCTTCTGAGTTCTCTGTTACCTATGAACCTATAAACAGAGCATGTGAGTACTAGGCTAGCTTCCCTTGCAGGCCATTTTAAGCCTAGCCACTTTCCCTCTTTGTGCTTGAAATAAGTTATCCCATTTGGTTATTGATTAGACTTACCCATCTCATGGTCAATTATTTTATATTACCCCTAATGAGAATAACTGTGATCATACCATGGATAATTTAGAGGAACCCATGCATGGGATAAAGCATTTAGCAGCTACATCTGTCCATTAGTAGTAGAGATGGCAGTCCTGAGGTAAATTTTCTGTTTCCCATCCATAGGTCTAAGTTGCACTTGAAAATGGACAGGGATGAACTTTGCTTTATGTGGATAGGGAGTCTGTTCCATAGCAGTGGTATCCTCTGTGAAACATAACGGCAAACCATTCTGATGATGTTGTAGAAGAGGTTTAGATCCCTAGACCGAGTACTTCCGATGCCATTTGACTTATTTGTTTTAAGAGGTCTGGGAACACAGGTTGACAGCAACCTCTCCTTTGGCCACCACATTGCCACTGTGGTCAGAAAGTCCTTATATGTGGCACGTCTCATTACTAAGGGTTTTGCATCCAGGAACAAAGAGGTCACTGTCACCCTCTACTCTTTCTTCATTAGGCCAGTCATTGAGTGCAATGCCCCATTAGGCATGTACCTTACTAAATACCTGCAACAACTAGAGAGGCCGCAAAAGTATCTCACAAAGAGGATCCTAGGCCTTAAACATTTGTCCTATAAGGACAGACTCAAAAAAACTCCAACTGTTCTCTGTCTCATATCGCCTACTTAGAGGCGATCTATGCTTGACTTACAAAGCCATGTCTTACCCAGTTAAAAATGCTACATCTGAAGAAATCCCAATCCCTCTGCACCACATGCTCCAGAGACCTCAGCCTCATTGCCACAATCAATAGAACATGCTGGAGGGACAGGTTTATAACCCAGAGACTGCCCGTGCTGTGGAATAGACTTCCCATACATGTCAAGCAGAGCACCTCATTGGCCGTCTTCAAGAGAAATCTTGATGAGTGGATGGGAAATAGAAAATTCACCCCCAGATCACTCCAGTGGCTTTACTCGATTGAGGCACTGGGAACTAAGGTCAGGTGGCACGATGCCAGGGTAATCCTATGGGCTAGGCTTGTAAAGGCTCCAGGTCCATTAACCTAGTACACACCTATGAACCTGTGAACCTATGTGCAGAAAATACATTAGTAATGGGTCAGAGGATACCTTGTATGTCAGACATAGGTCACATGTTAGCAGTCTGTAGGATACTGAGTATAGTGACAGGGCTTTGAGTCAGTCCATGTAAGACATTTTGTTTAGATCTTATATCCTTTTAGTAAGATATCTCTGTGGGCATTCCAGCTGTTGCATGTTTCTGGGCAGATACATGCCAAAGGGGGCATTATTCAATGATTGGCCTAATGAGGGCAGAGTAAAGAGGAGCAATAAAATCCCTAGATCTAGACCCCTTTGCTTATAAGCTGTGCAATGCAGAAGGACTTTCTTACAACAACAGGCACATGTTGATCCAAAATTTGGCCATTGTCCGCATAAGTTCCCAAATCTCAAACAACTGGGTCAACTCTCAGGGGCATATTGTTGGAATCTCTGGACTTGTGCACTAGTGATGATGTAGACTTCCCATTCTAAAGTTGGATAGTTTCGATCACCTAGGTAATGGTACTGGGTTTAGTACTGAATGGTTCTAGTTCCTGTAGGTAGGCATCCTGGCTTTTTTGTCATTAAGGGAGTTCTGCAGCTAGCTAATATATGGAAGGGTACATTTCTAATGGTTATTTGGACATGAAGGACCTCTAATGCATCATGCTGCTTTACCAGCCTTGCTGTGAATGTGTTCTGAATGTAGACTGATACACCCCCATCTTTTTTACCCTCCTGCGCAGTAGCTGGTCTAAATGTCTGGAAGGCATTACAGCCCTGCTCAGCTAGAGTGCTGTTCGCTATTTTAAACCATGTCTGAGTCACTACACAGATGCAGTGTCATCCAAGATGAGAAGGGCTTGTTGGGGAGTGGAGTTTCTTGTTCAGGTTGCTAGCATTGCTCAGTAACTCCTTCATATTTTCCCTGTTTCTTTATGTTGGTAGGTTTATCAGATTGTCATTTCCTAAAAAAGGCACTATAGGGATGGACAATGTCTTTGCCAATAACTGAAACCCCGGAAGGGACAGTTGCAGGCCATCCCTGGTGAAGCAACGTGGTCTGTCGATTATATCCTCCCAGGCTGACAAATATTGGACCCCCTTTGAGTGACACCAAAAACTAAGCCAGTTGTGGAAGTTGATTATTTTTTGCTCATATCGCAGCATAATCCTTGGAGAAGGTAGAATGCTACTCATAGCTAGGCTCATACCTTCCTGGGACACATAGTCAAAGAGCTCCATCATGTCTCTCTTGATACAGTCCAGGGAGGTACACCGTTCAAGTCATTGACACCAGCATGAGCTATGACAGAGTCATTCTCGTACTTGTTTTTCAAGGACTTGAGTGCTTGCATGATTTAACAGATTCTGACACCAGACAAGTAAATACGTCACTCTTTCCTTGCACATAGTGGTAACAGACACATCCATAACCTTTGCATGGTGTGCCAGGGGCTGGATCATCTCTCTCTCTCTCTCTCTCTGTAGATTGCTTAGTTTGAAAGTGCTTTGGCCTTGTTCCTTGGTTGACCAAAGAAATAATAAACTTGTTTTGAAAGGACTTTTGTCATATCCATTTGTGGAGAAACCAAATAAAAGGAAAGACAAATCAAAAGACCAGTTTAAGTCCATCAGCACTAGAAAATGGAATGGCGAGTTGCTGATTCTGGTACATCCTCAACCCTGAAAGCAGCAAGACTGGAGCCAGCTCACCCTATTCAAACAAGCATTATTATGGGTGAGTCTTTTCCATAAACTCCATATCTGTCAGAACCGATTCTAATTAGAGCTACATTTCTGAAGCCTACTGCCAGCTGACAGCCTTCTGAGAGTGAATTGCCCTGATTTTATCTCCATACCTTCGTCTGCCTCTTCTTTCTGGTCTGTCAGGTTTTTCAGATGATGCAGCTTTGGAAAGCATAATAAAAACCTTTAAGACATGAATTGAGATGGGTGTCAGGTGTCATCCCATCCCCTAAATGTTAAGAGTGTATCAGGATGGCCAGTCATTATCTGTAACTTGCTCCTTCCCCCATCGATGTTTCAACACTGGTGGTTTCAGAGCTGAAGACTGATCTGCAGACTGTACATCGAGCATGAGCATGGACCAGTACATTTATCTCAGCCCCAGTAACACATCTGATTCACGCAATGATGAGTCCTTCAGTATCAACTGAATCTCGGACCATGTGCTCAACGCACTTTCTTCAGCACCATCTGTGGTGCTAACCTGCTTCGTGTCTTTTTCAGTGTTAGAGTCTTCGGCCTTTGATGCATCATTCAGTACCAATCTCTTCCTTAGAAACTCTGGGTCATTGATATCAGGGTTTCCTTCCTCTTCACCACTTATATCTACTTCAGTGGGGATGGACGGGACCCTGAGGTGACCCATTTTTGGTAGTGGCAGATCTGGCATCAGCATTTGATATGATGGCGTAGATGACTGCAACTCCTTAATGGGCATCTGCACAGTCTCCTTTGATGTTGGGTCCAGCCAAGGACCCACAGCAGTCAGTGTCTCAGACTACTCATCATATGTCCCAGAGTCCGAGAGGATCAGCTAGCCTCAAACAATCTGCACAGTTTATTCTTTGTCCTCAGGGTTTTTGGATTCTCACCTCTGAAATCCCTAGAAAGAGAACAAGTAAGAAGGGGAACAAAGACTCCCCCATGGAGTTGCTGACACTGACTTGGATGATCGAGAGGGCTCTTCCAATCCCCTCTGCCACCTGTAGTGAAATCCTGAAATTGATGAGACAGACAGAGGAGATCCTGGCCAATTAACACCCTCCTTAAGACAAAAGGTTTTAATTTGAGGCCTAGCCTTCTGCACCCTGTACCTCCTTGATGGTCCATCCTGCTAATTATCTGATAAATTTGGCCACCAGGAGGACATGGCAGGAAAATGATTACTCAGAAGCCATTTCAAGAAAACCTGATAAGATTTTTTTCCCCTAAAGTAGCACTGGACCTCTCATTGTCTCTAATGATCATAGAAGCAGCCATCAAGCAAGTACTGTCTGATGATGCTCCTGCTGTCTGTCCACACAATAAAGGGGTCCAGGGTGATGGATAGAATTGGGAATTGACCATGCACTTTGGGCACATGAGGGCATTGAACTATTACATACACACACACACACACACACACACACACACACACACACACACACACACACACATGAACTGCTTCCAAAGAGATGTAGTGGAACAATCTTTAGACTGTTTGTGAAAGCCATCTACATTCTAGTCTATAAAACAATTAAAAGGCCACAGTGGGAACTAAGTATTACCTAACTTTCCATGCAGACCTTGCATTCCCCAGCTAAAGGAACAACTGTGGTAGTGAGCAGGGGCATTACTATGAGGAATCATTCCTGGCTCTGGCTTTGTGTCTTTGTGGACAGTTTTAAGGTATCCTTTTTAAATGTCCCTGACGATGATACCTCCATCTGCGGTCCTGTTGTAAAGCAAAGTTATTGATATGGGATCAGGAAAGTAGGACCCTGTCTGCCATAGGCATCAAATTTGAAATCCTCATAAAGATCCTATGGCAAGAATCAGAGGAGGACCAAATACTTACTGTTCAGGAAATCCCTATGTCAGCCATTTGACTCCACCATAAACACAGTAGATGTGGCAGAGGTGGTCCCTTCAATGGATGCTGACCCAGAGGTCATGGATGTCAGTAAAGTCAGGGATTATGGGGGCCCTTTTTTGGGCAGACAATACCAATATCCCTGAAGGCTTGCCTGATTGTTCCTCTCTGGAGGCAGTTGGGAGCTGCTTATCTTTCCACACACCTATATGGGTGGCCATCATGTAAGATACTTGGGGTGAGAGAGAGAGATGTAATATCCAGAGGCTTCAGAGGTTTTGCTATACCCTTTAACACCACCTGTCCCCACAAGTCTTAAACACCCACAGACATTATACCGTACCAATGGATAGATGCTAGAAAAGAAATGCTTTCTGTCTTAAAACAAGAGCCCTCCAAGTGATCCCACCAGACCAGAGAGGATCCCAAATCTTTTCAAGATTATTTTAGATCCAAAGAAAAACAAGGACCTCAGGCCCATTCTAGATCTCAGCACCATAACTTACATGTCAAAAATACCTCTTTTGGTATGGTCACTGTGCAAGTGATTTGGTCCTATTTACCTCCACAAAGAGACAAGTCACCAGTGGAGTCTACCAGGGTTCTATGCTGGGACCGGTCCTGTTTTGTATCTACTTTTCTGAAAATAAAAGTGAATAACAAAGCTCTCTGGCTGACTAAGTTTGCAGATGACTTCAAGCTCGGATAAGTTACTGAATCTTCAAATGACATAGCCATCCAGCTGGAAAGTTTGTCTCAAGTAAACAACTGGTGTCAAAATCATAGTCTGAAACTAAATGCCAAAAAATGCCTTATTGTACCCTTTGGGAGGTTGTCTACCTCAGGGAACTACCACATTGACACTACTCCCCTAAGAGTTGATCCTGTTCTGTATTTGAGAACTTAAGTGGGCAGTGACTTACATTTTAACCAACATGTGTTTATTACTGTACGAATGTCCTTCTATATTGCATAGCCTATAAACAAAGAGATTATGTGTAGGTCATTGTCCCCATTTACTCAACCCTCCTTATGACAGTCATTGAATATAATATCCCCTTTGGTATGTATGTATGTATCTAGACACTTGCAACAGTTGGAAAACCCACAGAGATACCCTACTAAAAGAATACAAGGCCTGAACAATGTGTCCTACATGAACCTACTCAAACTGTCACTATACTTTGTATCCTACAGGCTGCTAAGAGGAGTCCTGTGTCTGGCATAAAAAGCATCCTTTAAAACATTACTGATGGATTTACTGTACATCAGCAAGTCAAATGGCATCAGAAATACTCAGTCTAAGGATCTAAATCTTTTCTGCAACATCAACAGAATGGTTTGGAGGGAAAGGAATATTTCACAGAGGGTACCACTGCTATGGGACAGACTCCCCATCCACATAAAACAAAGTTTATCCCTGTCCATTTCAAGATCAGCTTAGATGTGTGGATGGGAAAGAGAAAATTTATCCCAGGACTGTGCCCTGTGCTAATAATGGACAGATGCAGCTCCTAAATGCTTTATCCTATGCATAAGTCACCTCAAATTATCTATGGTATTATCCCAGTTATTCTCATTAAGGGTAATATATAATTATTGACCATGGGATGCATAAGGCCAATCCATAACTAAATGAAAAAGGTAATTTTGAAGACAAAAAGGGAAGCTGGCTGGGCTTGAAATGGTCTGCAAGGGCAGTTAGCCTAGTACTAACTAATGAACCTATGAAGGCAAATGACAGGACGTGTTCAGTAGATCTTCAAGATGCCTGTTTCCATATCAAAATAGCCAGGGCTTCAAGGAGATTTTTCCACTTCTGGCTAGGATCCAGTCATTTTCAATTTAAAGTTCTGTCCTTCAGATTCACCACAGCCCCCACATGTGTTAGCAGTAGTTACAATCCACCTGAGATTCAGAGGGATCTGGGTGTTCCCAAGTATGGATGATTTCCTCTTTGCTACAGTGACCAAACAGACTTTCATTAATGCCAGAGACTACTTGCTTCAGCTTTGTTTATCCTTAGGTCATTGTCATCAGTCCCCTTTCCCATTTTTATATATGGATGAGGTCACATATTAGTCAGTGTGACCAAATCACTTAAAGCCAGTGTTTACACTGTCAAGTGTATCCCTTTGAATTATGAAAAGTCAAACCTTCAACTAGTGCATCCAATGCTATTTATTGGATGCCATTTGGACACAACAAACTGCATGGTCAGTCTTCTCTTAGACTGAATTTGGATTCTCATCGCATCAAGGGTCTATATTAGAACATCGACCAGGCAAAAGAGCAAATGCCCTTACGGTGACACATTTTAAGCAAAACCACTAAATCTCGAATGGCCAAAACAGCAATTTTTTTCCCAGGAAAAAATCACTAAAAAACAACAGAGAAAGTGGGGGGCTGTGCCCCCCACACACACAGCCTACTTAAATATACCAACTCCGAGATTGCACTACAGTGGAGGAAACGGCGAATTCCTGACAATGGCCCAGCAATTTTTTCCCTGGGAAAAAAAATCACTGTTCTGGCCGTTCGAGATTTAATGGTTTTGCTTAACATGTGTTGACGAAGGGAGTTCATTTTGCCCTGTCGACATTCTAATATAGACCCTCGCATCAATACATCATCTTCTTAAACACTTCTCTCCATCTATTTCCTTGGTATCCCGAGTCCTGAGATTGATGGCCTAAATGATAGCCATGGTGCCTCACATGTGCTTTAACATGTGCATACTACAGTTGTTTCACATAGTTCAGTGGTCGTGATTTCATGTCACCTTTCCACATAATTAATCATCTCTCAACTGTGCTACGTTGTGTTACAGTGGCTGTCCCTCCAACACTTTAAGCAGGAGACAGTTTGTTCCTCCTCCACTCAGGATGGGGAGGCATTTCAAGGGTGGATGGTTCAAAGAATGGATGCAGACATAGTCAGCCAGAGGCCTTTAATATTGGCTTTTACTTCAGAAAAGTAGATGTCAAACAGGAACCATGGGGGACTCCATTGGTGACTGGTCTCTTTGTGCAGGTAATTACCTGTATTTTGATTATCTGCATCCAATTTTTGAGCCAGTTGTCAATTTAGTGGATAACATAGGGATTTATTCCCAGTTTGTTTAGCTTTTCGGCTATGCCTGAGTAGGAAATTGTGTTAAAAGCTTAGGCCAGGTCAAGGTATGTGATTTATACCTTTTTGTCTTCATCCATTGCTTTGGTGACCTTTTCAAACAAATCCACCATGTTGAGTAAGCATGACCTGGCCCTGATTAATCCAAACTGAGAAGAATCTGATCTTTGGAGGTACCATGTGTCCTGAATGATTAATTGCATGATAAGTTTTTCCATAGCTTTGCTGATCAGACTTGTGTGTCTATAATTGCCTGGTCTTTGGAAGGTCCTCCTTTATGTAGGGAAATGACTGTAGCTGTTTTTCATTTGCTTAGTACAAAACCTGTATGGAGGATAAGATTTAACAGTGTTATTATGAGTGTGGCTAAATTGTGCTTCATACTATTTTATGCGTTCAGGGATATAGTTAGAATTCATCAATGCAGTATTTCCAGCTTTTGATAGCACTTTTAGGACTTGGTCTTTTGTGATAGCTGGAGGTGAGCCAGTTTAAGGATGGAGGGGAGAGAGGAGTAAAGTTAGACGAAATTTATTTACCAGTAGGTTAGCTATATCTTCAGCCTCAGTGTAGGTAACATCATTCACAATTTGCTCAGTAGATTAGTGCATTGTGCTTTTGAGATTATGAGCAGAACTAAAAAATACCTTGTGATTGTCTTTGGTTTGGGTAGCTATTTTAGCCTCAAACTTGGCTTTAGTGGATTTTATTAAGCTCTTGAGTTGTTTATTTCAGTAACAAGGGCTCTAACATTCTGGGAATTACTTGTTTTATTTTTGGTCAAAATTATGTTCCTTTTATTATAAAGTTTGTTGATATTATGGTTCCACCATATGGGTTTGTTTTCTGGGGTATGCCCTGCACTTGTGCCCTTGTTCCTATGGGGTACAACTGCATCTATGCAGCTGATTACATGCTGGAGTAGTGTGGTGGTGTACATTACCTGGGCTGGTGGGGATTTGAAGCTTGCCAATATATCATTTAGGGGTAGGTAGTTTGTCTTAAAGAAATTTCTAAAGGTACCTTGGGTGGAAGAGATCTCTAGTTTCAGTCTTATTTTGAAGGAGGCTGCTTTATGGTTAGACTTAACAAGTGATAAAGATACGCAAGGGATGGTGCAAGATGCTCCTATATTACTAAGGACAAGATCCAAGATGTTATTCCCCACAGTGGGTACTCTAATTGTTCTGGGGCATTTGTAATGACAATGTCCAGGAATCTCTGGACTTGTGCACTAGTGGTGATGTAGGCTTCCCATTCTAAAGTTGGATAGTTTAGATCACCTAGGTAATGGTACTGGGTTTAGTACTGAATGGTTCTAGTTCCTGTAGGTAGGCATCCTGGCTTTTTTGTCATTAAGGGAGTTCTGCAGCTAGCTAATATATGGAAGGGTACATTTCTAATGGTTATTTGGACATGAAGGACCTCTAATGCATCATGCTGCTTTACCAGCCTTGCTGTGAATGTGTTCTGAATGTAGACTGATACACCCCCATCTTTTTTACCCTCCTGCGCAGTAGCTGGTCTAAATGTCTGGAAGGCATTACAGCCCTGCTCAGCTAGAGTGCTGTTCGCTATTTTAAACCATGTCTGAGTCACTACACAGATGCAGTGTCATCCAGGATGAGAAGGGCTTGTTGGGGAGTGGAGTTTCTTGTTCAGGTTGCTAGCATTGCTCAGTAACTCCTTCATATTTTCCCTGTTTCTTTATGTTGGTAGGTTTATCAGATTGTCATTTCCTAAAAAAGGCACTATAGGGGTGGACAATGTCTTTGCCAATAGCTGAAACCCCGGAAGGGACAGATGCAGGCCATCCCTGGGGAAGCAACGTGGTCTGTCGATTTATATCCTCCCAGGCTGACAAATATTGGGCCCCCTTTGAATGACACCAAAAACTAAGCCAGTTGTGGAAGTTGATTATTTTTTGCTCATATCGCAGCATAATCCTTGGAGAAGGTAGAATGCTACTCATAGCTAGGCTCATGCCTTCCTGGGACACATAGTCAAAGAGCTCCATCATGTCTCTCTTGATACAGTCCAGGGAGGTACACCATTCAAGTCATTGACACCAGCATGAGCTATGACAGAGTCATTCTCGTACTTGTTTTTCAAGGACTTGAGTGCTTGCATGATTTGACAGATTCTGACACCAGACAAGTAAGTAAGTCACTCTTTCCTTGCATATAGTGGTAACAGACACATCCATATGTTTACTTAACTTTTTATCTTTCTACAGCCTGTTTCCCTTACAAGACCTTTTATTTAGACCTACTTTGAGATATAGATTATTATTATTCCCTAAAATTATTTCCTTTTGTTGACTACATTTTTTTTTAATTTTTTTTTTTTTTTTGTTTAGTTCTTTTCTTTTGGGAGGTGTGGCCTGTGGGCTAGTGACATTTTTAAAAATATTTTTGTTTTTTCCCCTCTGATTATTTTGAGGGATTTGACTACTTTGCCTTTGCATAAATATATGATATTTATTTAACTATTATAGAGTTTTTCCTGATACTGTTCAGCACTACTGTATTTGGTTCTTGGAAGTAGTAGCTGTGGACAAGCCCAATAAGTCTGAAAAGAGCTTCAAGAAATGTGTCAAATGTGGCCACAAAATTCCATCACAGGACATCCATAACCTTTGCATGGTGTGCCAGGGGCTGGATCATCTCTCTCTCTCTGTCTGTAGATTGCTTAGTTTGAAAGTGCTTTGGCCTTGTTCCTTGGTTGACCAAAGAAATAATAAACTTGTTTTGAAAGGAATTTGTCATATCCATTTGTGGAGAAACCAAATAAAAGGAAAGACAAATCAAAAGACCAGTATAAGTCCATCAGCACTAGAAAATGGAATGGCGAGTTGCTGATTCTGGTACATCCTCAACCCTGAAAGCAGTGAGACTGGAGCCAGCTCACCCTATTCAAACAAGCATTACTATGGGTGAGTCTTTTCCATAAACTCCATATCTGTCAGAACCGATTCTAATTAGAGCTACATTTCTGAAGCCTACTGCCAGCTGACAGCCTTCTGAGAGTGAATTGCCCTGATTTTATCCCCATACCTTCGTCTGCCTCTTCTTTCTGGTCTGTCAGGTTTTTCAGATGATGCAGCTTTGGAAAGCATAATAAAAACCTTTAAGACATGAATTGAGATGGGTGTCAGGTGTCATCCCATCCCCTAAATGTTAAGAGTGTATCAGGATGGCCAGTCATTATCTGTAACTTGCTCCTTCCCCCATCGATGTTTCAACACTGGTGGTTTCAGAGCTGAAGACTGATCTGCAGACTGTACAGCGAGCATGAGCATGGACCAGTACATTTATCTCAGCCCCAGTAACACATCTGATTCACGCAATGATGAGTCCTTCAGTATCAACTGAATCTCGGACCATGTGCTCAACACACTTTCTTCAGCACCATCTGTGGTGCTAACCTGCTTTGTGTCTTTTTCAGTGTTAGAGTCTTCGGCCTTTGATGCATCATTCAGTACCAATCTCTTCCTTAGAAACTCTGGGTCATTGATATCAGGGTTTCCTTCCTCTTCACCACTTATATCTACTTCAGTGGGGATGGACGGGACCCTGAGGTGACCCATTTTTGGTAGTGGCAGATCTGGCATCAGCATTTGATATGATGGCGTGGATGACTGCAACTCCTTAATGGGCATCTGCACAGTCTCCTTTGATGTTGGGTCCAGCCAAGGACCCACAGCAGTCAGTGTCTCAGACTACTCATCATATGTCCCAGAGTCCGAGAGGAACAGCTAGCCTCAAACAATCTGCACAGTTTATTCTTTGTCCTCAGGGTTTTTGGATTCTCACCTCTGAAATCCCTAGAAAGAGAACAAGCAAGAAGGGGAACAAAGACTCCCCCATGGAGTTGCTGACACTGACTTGGATGATCGAGAGGGCTCTTCCAATCCCCTCTGCCACCTGTAGTGAAATCCTGAAAATGATGAGACAGACAGAGGAGATCCTGGCCAATTAACACCCTCCTTAAGACAAAAAGTTTTAATTTGAGGCCTAGCCTTCTGCACCCTGTACCTCCTTGATGGTCCATCCTGCTAATTATCTGATAAATTTGGCCACCAGGAGGACATGGCAGGAAAATGATTACTCAGAAGCCATTTCAAGAAAACCTGATAAGATTTTTTTCCCCTAAAGTAGCACTGGACCTCTCATTGTCTCTAATGATCATAGAAGCAGCCATCAAGCGAGTACTGTCTGATGATGCTCCTGCTGTCTGTCCACACAATAAAGGGGTCCAGGGTGATGGATAGAATTGGGAATTTACCATGCACTTTGGGCACATGAGGGCATTGAACTATTACATACACACACACACACACACACACACACACACACACACACACACACACACACACACACATGAACTGCTTCCAAAGAGATGTAGTGGAACAATCTTTAGACTGTTTGTGAAAGCCATCTACATTCTAGTCTATAAAACAATTAAAAAGGCCACAGTGGGAACTAAGTATTACCTAACTTTCCATGCAGACCTTGCATTCCCCAGCTAAAGGAACAACTGTGGTAGTGAGCAGGGGCATTACTATGAGGAATCATTCCTGGCTCTGGCTTTGTGTCTTTGTGGACAGTTTTAAGGTATCCTTTTTAAATGTCCCTGACGATGATACCTCCATCTGCGGTCCTGTTGTAAAAGCAAAGTTATTGATATGGGATCAGGAAAGTAGGACCCTGTCTGCCATAGGCATCAAATTTGAAATCCTCATAAAGATCCTATGGCAAGAATCAGAGGAGGACCAAATACTTACTGTTCAGGAAATCCCTATGTCAGCCATTTGACTCCACCATAAACACAGTAGATGTGGCAGAGGTGGTCCCTTCAATGGATGCTGACCCAGAGGTCATGGATGTCAGTAAAGTCAGGGATTCTGGGGGCCCTTTTTTGGGCAGACAATACCAATATCCCTGAAGGCTTGCCTGATTGTTCCTCTCTGGAGGCAGTTGGGAGCTGCTTATCTTTCCACACACACATATGGGTGGCCATCATGTAAGATACTTGGGGTGAGAGAGAGAGATGTAATATCCAGAGGCTTCAGAGGTTTTGCTATACCCTTTTCCACCACCTGTCCCCACAAGTCTTAAACACCCACAGACATTATACCCTACCAATGGATAGATGCTAGAAAAGAAATGCTTTCTCTCTTAAAACAAGAGCCCTCCAAGTGATCCCACCAGACCAGAGAGGATCCCAAATCTTTTCAAGATTATTTTAGATCCAAAGAAAAACAAGGACCTCAGGCCCATTCTAGATCTCAGCACCATAACTTACATGTCAAAAATACCTCTTTTGGTATGGTCACTGTGCAAGTGATTTGGTTCTATTTACCTCCACAAAGAGACAAGTCACCAGTGGAGTCTACCAGGGTTCTATGCTGGGACCGGTCCTGTTTTGTATCTACTTTTCTGAAAATAAAAGTGAATAACAAAGCTCTCTGGCTGACTAAGTTTGCAGATGACTTCAAGCTCGGATAAGTTACTGAATATCCAAACGACATAGCCATCCAGCTGGAAAGTTTGTCTCAAGTAAACAACTGGTGTCAAAATCATAGTCTGAAACTAAATGCCAAAAAATGCCTTATTGTACCCTTTGGGAGGTTGTCTACCTCAGGGAACTACCACATTGACACTACTCCCCTAAGAGTTGATCCTGTTCTGTATTTGAGAACTTAAGTGGGCAGTGACTTACATTTTAACCAACATGTGTTTATTACTGTACGAATGTCCTTCTATATTGCATAGCCTATAAACAAAGAGATTATGTGTATGTCATTGTCCCCATTTACTCAACCCTCATTATGACAGTCATTGAATATAATATCCCCTTTGGTATGTATGTATGTATCTGGACACTTGCAACAGTTGGAAAACCCACAGAGATACCCTACTAAAAGAATACAAGGCCTGAACAATGTGTCCTACATGAACCTACTCAAAGCCCTGTCACTATACTTTGTATCCTACAGGCTGCTAAGAGGAGTCCTGTGTCTGGCATAAAAAGCATCCTTTAAAACATTACTGATGGATTTACTGTACATCAGCAAGTCAAATGGCATCAGAAATACTCAGTCTAAGGATCTAAATCTTTTCTGCAACATCAACAGAATGGTTTGGAGGGAAAGGAATATTTCACAGAGGGTACCACTGCTATGGGACAGACTCCCCATCCACATAAAACAAAGTTTATCCCTGTCCATTTCAAGATCAGCTTAGATGTGTGGATGGGAAAGAGAAAATTTATCCCAGGACTGTGCCCTGTGCTAATAATGGACAGATGCAGCTCCTAAATGCTTTATCCTATGCATGAGTCACCTCAAATTACCTATGGTATTATCCCAGTTATTCTCATTAAGGGTAATATATAATTATTGACCATGGGATGCATAAGGCCAATCCATAACTAAATGAAAAAGGTAATTTTGAAGACAAAAAGGGAAGCTGGCTGGGCTTGAAATGGTCTGCAAGGGCAGTTAGCCTAGTACTAACTAATGAACCTATGAAGGCAAATGACAGGACGTGTTCAGTAGATCTTCAAGATGCCCGTTTCCATATCAAAATACCCAAGGCTTCAAGGAGATTTTTCCACTTCTGGCTAGGATCCAGTCATTTTCAATTTAAAGTTCTGTCCTTCAGATTCACCACAGCCCCCACATGTGTTAGCAGTAGTTACAATCCACCTGAGATTCAGAGGGATCTGGGTGTTCCCAAGTATGGATGATTTCCTCTTTGCTACAGTGACCAAACAGACTTTCATTAATGCCAGAGACTACTTGCTTCAGCTTTGTTTATCCTTAGGTCATTGTCATCAGTCCCCTTTCCCATTTTTATATATGGATGAGGTCACGTATTAGTCAGTGTGACTAAATCACTTAGAGCCAGTGTTTACACTGTCAAGTGTATCCCTTTGAATTATGAAAAGTCAAACCTTTAACTAGTGCATCCAATGCTATTTATTGGATGCCATTTGGACACAACAAACTGCATGGTCAGTCTTCTCTTAGACTGAATTTGGATTCTCATCGCATCAAGGGTCTATATTAGAACATCGACCAGGCAAAAGAGCAAATGCCCTTACGGTGACACATTTTAAGCGAAACCACTAAATCTCGAATGGCCAAAACAGCAATTTTTTTCCCAGGAAAAAAAAATCACTAGGCAAAAAAAAAACAACAGAGAAAGTGGGGGGCTGTGCCCCCCACACACACAGCCTACTTAAATATACCAACTCCGAGATTGCACTACAGTGGAGGAAACGGCGAATTCCTGACAATGGCCCAGCAATTTTTTCCCTGGGAAAAAAATCACTGTTCTGGCCGTTCGAGATTTAATGGTTTTGCTTAACATGTGTTGACGTAAGGGAGTTCGCTCTTTTGCCCTGTCAACATTCTAATATAGACCCTCGCATCAATACATCATCTTCTTAAACACTTCTCTCCATCTATTTCCTTGGTATCCCGAGTCCTGAGATTGATGGCCTAAATGATAGTCATGGTGCCTCACATGTGCTTTAACATGTGCATACTACAGTTGTTTCACATAGTTCAGTGGTCTGTGATTTCATGTCACCTTTCCACATAATTAATCATCTCTCAACTGTGCTACGTTGTGTTACAGTAGTGGCTGTCCCCTCCAACACTTTAAGCAGGGAGACAGTTTGTTCCTCCTCCACTTCAGGATGGGGGAGGCATTTCAAGGGGTGGATGGTTCAAAGAATGTGGAATGCAACAGAGATCAATCCTCACATGGGTATGCTGGAGAAGAGGGTGGTTTTCCTTGCATTTCAGGAATTCCAGAACTGTTTTCCTCTTAGAGTGATTTCTATGCATATAGACAGTGTCTGTGGTATGATATTTGAACAAGCAACTAGGAACTGAATCCTACCCCTTTTACTGAGAGTCCATGAGGATTTCGCAGGCAACAATGGCATTGCATCACTTTCTAGTCACAGTACACATTCCAAGGAAAGCCAACTGCCTTGCAGACATCCAGCATGTCAGCTGCTTAGCTACTGGTACCAAGTTGCTGTGATCTTTTTGCATCCTAGCCAGCACAAGGTGCAGTAGCTACTTCATCATGATACCACTGGAGGGACAGTCCCTGAAAGATGCTATAGTTGGACAGTGATGCACTGGACTTCTCTATGCCTTTCCCCTTTACCTCTAATGTCCAAATTATTACAGATAGCAACAGCATGCAAAGGCACAGTGAATCACTTTAAGTGATTCTCATTGCTCCATGTTGGCCATGGCAAATTTGGTTTCTCTTCTTCAGGACTCTCCTAATGAAACACCCATGGCTTCTAGAGCCACATCTAGTTCTTCTCTCACATCTTTCTAGTCAGCCTCACATGGACTTAGGGGACCTAAAATTAACTGCATAGTATCTCCAGGTCCCTTGATGGCCAAAGACCCTTTGCTGTCTCAGAGTTTAATTAGGATCCTTTCTGCATCTCAAAATTAATCTACTCATATATAGTACAAATTCAAATGGAAACACTTTTATGTATATGGGCAGACAATCAAGTCATTGATCCCTATTCCATTCCTGCAATCCTTCAATTTCTTTCAGACTTATTTGATGCAGGTTCAAGTTACTCCACAATCAAAGTACAACTAGCATTGATTTCCAGCTTCCATAATGGCATCAATAATCATTCTGTTGCACCTCGCAAACTATGCAAGGCCTTTCTGAAAGGAACCTTTCTTCTACTCCCTCCAGTAAAGGATTCTGTTCTGTCTTGGGACCTGAATTTAGTATTAGAAGCATTGACAAAAACTCCTTTTAAACCAACATTCTCAGTATAGCTAAAATTCCTGTCTTGGAAAATTCAATTCTTAGTAGCTTGTACATCTACAAGAAAAATATCAGAATTACATTCTTTATCTTCCAGTCCTCCACACTTGATCTTCTATAAAGACAGAATATACCCCCAAACTAATCATTTGTTTATTCCCAAGATTGCTTTAGAAAACAATTTGAACCAACCTATACATTTGCCTGTTTTCTTTCATAACCATTTTAACAAATGGAAATAACATTCTTCGCACTCTAGATATTCATAAACACCTGAGACTCTATTGCCACAGCACAAAGGTATATAGCAAAGATAAACAATTGTTCATCTCCTTTGCTCCTAAAAACTAAAACAAGTGTTTGAAGTAACCTTGTCCAGATGGCTGGTTGCATTTAATTTGCATGTACATTCCACAGCATATGCTTCAACAACCATTTTCAGAAATTCTACTGTGGATGAAATTTGTGCTGCAGCAACTTGTCTATGCTGCATACCTTTGTCAAACACTAAAAACTAGATATAATTTCCAGTTCCACAGCTTACTTCAGAGCTAGCCTGCCATGATGCCACCCAAGTTTCAGGTAGCTTGGATTCTGGCCTAGCAGATCTATCCTTCATACTTGATGGAAGTTATGTACTTACCATAACACTGCATCCTTTGATCCTGGTCCATCCAATATGACATCCCTCCCACTGTCCCCAGACCTGATGGATAATTAAGGAGTTCCAGACCTTAGCAACCTTATACGAGTACAGACAATGCCCAGCATATTTGATAGGTTTGTAGACAGACAGGAGTTTTTGGTCACTGGATCGCAGTGACTGACTGGTAATGTAGTTGTGTAGAATGTTTTTTCTTCTGGATAGGTAGAGGGAAGCTAATTTTATAGATGGTAAGAAGCTGTGTATATGTTAGTTGATAAGGCATTTCTAACCAACTTAGGCTTTTTAGTGCTGTACAGTGGTGGGTTATGAAAGGGGTATTCGCTGCAAATTTAACAACTTTGTTATAGCATTATTAAAGTTTTAATTTTTGTAAAAGCTAGGAGGTTAGTAAGGATGGAAACACCATAAAGAAGTGTGAGGAGGAGAAGAATAGTTGCAAGTGTAGTTTTCAGCTGAGTCAGTGAGAAAGCTTTTAGCTTTGTAAAGCATCCCTAATTTTTTATGAGTTTTTCTTATGCAATTTTGTACATGTAAGTTGAATATAAGCTTAATAATTTGCTATGAGAAGTGACTTCAGTGGTTGTATTATCAGGAGAGAGGACTTTAAATTTAGTTTTTTTCATGATAGAGGGATTTGGGGAAAAATAGTAGTAGTTTGGTCTTTTTTGGGTTGACCATGAGTTGTGAGTTACAAAGCCATGTTTCAGTGACTGTTAAAGCTTCCTGAGTAATGTTTTGGAGGTGTACCCTGTTGTCAGATGTGCATATGAGTGGAAATATCTGTGTATTGCATTAGGGTGGCATTTTGTGTGGATGTATTGAGGGTGTTGGGGAAAATGTTAAAGAGGATGGACCAAGGAGAAAGCCTTGTGGTAGGGGTAACTAGGCGGTAAGGAAAGAGCATGGAGTGACATTTTACTGAATGATACCTATTGGACAGATAGCTTTTGAACCACAGCATGGTGGGCTGAGAGAGACCTAGTGAGGACATTTGAAGTAGGAGTTTGCTGTGACAAACTGTATCAAAGACTTTAGACAGTCTAGAAATACGGAAGAGACTAGATTGCCATTATCTCTAGCTTTATTGACAGTACCTATATAGGTTAAAACTGCAGTGTTAGTACTGTGGGAAAGACGGAAGTCATGTTGTATAAGGGATAGGAGTTTTTCCTGCAGAAGATAGTCTAGCAATTGTATTTGAATAAATTTTCCAAGTATTTTGGAAAGGGGAAATAAGATTCCTATAGGTCTAAAGTTATTAATGTCTGTTGAATTTCCTTTGTGCAGAGGGATAATGTTTTACTTTTTCCAGTGAGACAGAATGTGGGATCTCACCTTCCATGTGCTCCGGATTATCCAGAACGTGGCACATTTAAGGCACAGAGCTCACAAAGTTCCGCAGTTCCTCATTGAGTGTTGGCTCTGATTTGCGCATTGTAATTGGCTCATATACCACAAAAATAGGCAATCAGCATATACTTGATATGAGCCAATCAGAGATTGACTACCGATGCAAAGCAAGCCAAACAGGAAAAGCAGAGAAATAAACAATCAGTGAGAGACTTCCAGGTGACAGTTTTTGTGCCACTATGATGTGGGGAGCATTTTACTATTCTTTGTGGATTTAAGGTAACAACGGCTTTTTCTTTAGGAAGGCAGCAGCATTAGGATTCAGGAGTTTCCTGGCATGGATGATTATTTGAGCAGTTGGCAAACTTTTTGTAGTCTGCAGCAGTTGAACTTCAAGTATGGATATTAGGATCATGGAATACAGCAGAAGAGTGGTGGAGAGTGGAGACTACAGTACAATGTGCAAGACAATACTCACAAAATTATTTGTGATTTTTTTTTCCTCTGGGGAAGCACATATTTAGTTGGTGTATCTTTGACTGCAGATAAATGCCTAATTTTTAGTCCAGGTTTTGGTAGTGGATAAGGAATAGGTGCATTTTTGTATATTTATATAGTTTGTGTTCTACAGAATAGTAGAGTTATCTGCTGTACAGTTTGGTGTGGGGGGGGGGGTAGGCAAATTCGGTCAGCTTAGTGCTTTTTAGAGAGGTAGGGACATTCTAGCAGTTTTTTTTCTCTCCAGTGTTTGCACTGACTGTAGGAAGGCAGAACAGTTTATTAATAACTTCAACTAGGAGCTCACATAATAAAAAATATTGTTATTTTGCTGAGTAATATGATTCAGTATTGTTTACCATGAATATCAGTATAGTTTATTAGTGTCTTAGAGGATAGGGGAATTCTCTGCTGTGCATTTAGTGGTGGGGGATTCTGGCATCTTAAATGTTTTATGTTTACAGGGCTGCACCTCGCAGTCTCCTTCTCCATTGTCTGTAAGAGGGCAGAACCGCTTACTAATAACTTCAACTAGGAGCTCACAGGATTGTCAAAAATGAATTACTTTATACTTACAAGTAATTTTTATGCATTAATATGCTTCAGTATTTACTGTGAATATCTGTTACAATCAATGCTAAAACAATTTTATCACTAACCCTTTCAATGTGGAACTTCAAGGAGCATGGACATTTTAAGACTTAAAGTAAGGAATTTTCCTTATGAAGTACACCTGACAGGTATTGTTTAAAAAAAATCATGTGAATTGCTCAGTGGAAAAAGTGCATACGTTATGAGAACTCAGTCTTATGCAGAATTGCTGCTTTTGCTTTCTGATTGCAAGTGCATGATGTGCCATTTATTGCATACTTAGTTATGATAGTGTTTTTCTGATTATACAATACATTTTTGACTTCAGTTATACACTGTATTTTTTGCGTGTGTACATTATCATTGGTTCATATATACTTCAGCCTACTGATTTTGCTTGAAAAAACATGTTAGCTTGGCACCTTGAAAATTGTGCATTTTGTGCAAGTGAGAAAATAGGGTGATCCACATTTTGCCTGTTTGTCACACATTGTCAGGGTCTGTGTTCCACATTGACGTCTTAAGAGGTTGAGACCTATGCTTGGTATTCCTGGATTAACCTATTTATAAGGATTGAGACGACAGGCAATGCTATTGGCTGCTATTTTTAGGTACTTGCTTGGAAGGTCATCAGCTGAAGAAGAGCATGGTTTAAGTTTGTTTGAGTAGTTTTATATAGAATGTGGGCACAGGTTTACAGATGAAAATGTAGATGGTGATATGTGGCTGCTGGGCAGTGTTGGGATTAGATGTTGAGGAATCCTTGGTTAGAGATTCTGCACTGTCTATAAAATACGATTTGAATTGTAACTCAGAGCAATCAGCTTATAGCCAGTACAAAGCAGTTAACAATGAGATGTGAAGTAAACAAGTTTTCTACATACCTTTCAACCTCTTAGAGCATGAAATCTGGACAAAGCCATAAATAATGGGGTGGAGGGCAAAGGCCCCCAAAATAGGGACATTTTTTAAAGACTGGTCTTACACAAGAAGTAAGCAAAGCCCAGAAAGCAAAACTGTGCTTTACTCACTAAAATGTTTGATGAAATAGATATTGTAGTATTTTACATAGACTGTTTCTCTTTGCAAGCAGTGGTCGTTTTGCATTTTCCTTGAAGGTTCACTAAATTCAGGTAATGGAGAATCTGTCTTCAACAAATAATCAACTCTGTACTCTTTTGTGCTTATTTCTGGGCCTTAGCATCCTTGATTCTTTTTAAATATAAAATGTATTGTTCTCCTTTGCAGTCTGCAGCTTACAAAAAAAAGTAGATATTCACTCAGTCAGTAAAATGGAGATGATTTATGTGGTGTAACTTATGTTGCAAATGTTAATTGAGCAGTTATGTTCTGGCTGTACTTTTTTGTAAATTCATCGAGGCACTTTCTCAAAAAGCATTTTGTGAACCGTCTAACAGACAAAACACTAGCTAAAAGTAAGTTCCTGATAGAGGTGCCTATCTCTAAAGTCATTCAGTTGAGCTTTCTGATTCAGTGTGGTGTCTAGGTGCAGATCATGAAGATTGTCCCTCATGCATCTTTATGGCGTGGAAATAGATTTTTTATGGGGGGGGGGGCGCCTTTAGCTTGATTATACTGCCTGCCCTATTGGGTGGTATTCTTGCATGTGATGCAGTGGTTTACCATCATAGTCAAAATGCGAGTTAGACAAGTGACTTTATAATGTGTGTTATTTTTTAGGATTGGAAAGGTACAGTGAAGCCTATCTAATAAATGGCTGTGTTTAATTCAGCAGTTATTTTTGTCCGTAGCATTCAGACAGCACACTAACTTCCACTATACTGCAGTTTAATCAATGTATATGTGTAATCTAAATAGAAAAAAATGCTTTCGACACTAACTTTATTTTGTGAAATAAACATTTGTAGGAGTAAACTAGTATCATTTGAAAAGGTGTAATTGGAAATTTATTCTTTAAACTGAACACATTGTATGCTGCCAAAACAGAGTAGCGCCTGCCGCCACAAAATCAAATCCCCAAGGTACAGTTATTGCCAAGTATTAACATTTACAAATCCCACTACCCTGCATCATCCTGTTTTTGTACAGTACATTACAACCATTCTTATGTTTGCTTATTTTGCGTACATTCTGTCCCTCAGCTGTTTTTCTCATGTAACAATTGAGCGATACATGCTTCAAGCATATTGTCAGATGGTGGGTGCCAAGATGGATTGGAACTTTAAAAATAATAGACTTGAGTTTCTAATAAAATAGGGAGATGTCATCTTATGTTGTGGCAATGAATAAATACAGATTACAGTAAGACAGACTGAAATGGGAGAAAGGACGTAGAACATAGCCATGCAGAAGTATGAAAGCACCTGTTCAGATTTCATATGTGATCTGAGTTTAGGGTGTGCAAGAAGAACCATGTGGAGTTACTGATATTTATGACCAAAAGACTTTCTAAAAAATATGGAGTGAATTCCAGAGCACTGTGACAGATTTCAGAACAGCCAACATTTTAATAATAAAATGAGTGATTCAGGAAAGCTTGAAGCTAAAAAGGCGTGCTGATCATGTGAGGGAGCCTATATGTATTTATTTGTGATTTACTGTTATGTCTCTCCCGATTGTTCAAGCCTGTTTATCAGACACGTTAATCTTTAATTTTCTTAGCCTTCCCCAAGGTTGTGCAAAATCAAAGTACACTTTGTTAGTTAAAAGTAGGCAGGGGGCAAAGTCCCACATGGGATCCATGTCTCTCAGAATTTCAGTTCAAACCAGTTTTCTAACGTGGAATTCATTGATCACAATACAATTAGAAGTGAGTTGAATTTATGTTTTGCAGCTGAGACAAGCTAATACTCGTATGGTGGTCAGAGGCAGGAGTAGTTGGGTAAACAGTGGAATGGCATGACGATGGTAGTGATACCAACAAGGGAAGCGGTCATGAGAGAGAGCCAGCTGAGATTAATGCCCAGTTAAACCCTATTCTGAAACCTTTATTTTTTTTTAACTCTAGAGACCATGTTACATACTACTACTGTCCTCTTGACTGGTGTACCTAGTAAGACAAGTGGTTACCTCTTCCATACACTGCTCTTTCCTTTCCTTTAGCCTACTTCCCCTCCACCATCAGTCTTGTTCTCTTGGGATTGTCCATGTCTGATTTGATTCCATCGTAGATTATTTTCTATTTCCGCTATCCTTTTATTCTTTTCCCTCCCGCATCCCCTTTCGTTTACATTGATTTTTAATTTCTTTGTTGTGATAGTAAGGGATTTCCTCTCCATTTCTTATCTGGTCATGTCCTGGTTATAATGCCTTTATCCTGCATTATCAACATTCTGCCTCTTTTGGGTATAATACCGTCTGTGAATTATTCCTGAGGTTTAAAGTCCTGTTCCATGTTTATTTATTAATTTATTTTTTCTCAGTTCATCTATCACCTTTACTACCTTTTCCGCTTCTCTTTATTGGTTTTCCATCTTTCTTCTCTGTCTCTTTTCTCTTCCCTATTTCCTCTTCACTTTCCATCAAGTCACCAAATTTCATTCTACATATTTGCTTTTTTTGTGACTTCCCATTTCTTCCATGGCACCTCGCTATTTTCTTTGAATTGGTTTTCCCTTTTGTTCACGCCCTTCCTGCCTACTTCTTTAACCAGGTCTTTCTCTTAGTGTCATATAATTCCATTTTTCCTTTTCTTGCCATATTAAATTTTCCAGTGTCCTAAATTTCATTGTGCTGTCTTTTATTTCTTTTGCTAAATTATCCTTAGTTTATTCCATGTTTTTTCCAGATTTCCGATTTTTTTTTCTGTTGCAACTCTCTTTCAACTTTTTTCTGCATATCCTTCCCTTCCAGTTGTCTCCATATTTCATACATCCCCATTTTGTCATTGTTGTCACATTTCCTTCTCTTTACTTCCATCTTTATTATAGAGCTTATACCCTAAGCTTATTACAAAATTAAAGAGAAGCAAATGTAAGTAAAAGGACGCAAAATATAACATATGACAATTATGAAGCACTATTTTAACAGTCAAGCACTCTTAAGTATTACCAAACTATATAGGTGCAATTAAACTAATATAAAATTTACTGTAAAAGATTCAAATATGAAACAAACTGCCCAACAAATTCTCTTTTTAATACAGTTCTGTTTGGTGCTTATTGTGCCTGAACAATCTACACTTGCTGGTCCTCAACCAGAGCCAGATCCAGCACTAGGCAATCAAGGCAGTCACCTAGGGTCCATTGCTGGGGGGCTGCCACAAACGTATATTCCTTCTGTAAGGATGCATGCAGAGTGTGTCCTTAGAGTGTGTGCATGTGTCTTTAGTATGATGCATGAACATTTAAACTGTAACAGAGAGGAGCGAGCAATTTTTTGGAACTTGCAGCATGGATTTTCTGGATGAACTTTATGCAGTAGGTTAGTGGAGAACTAAGAAGCAAACATGTGTGTGTGTGTGTGTGTGTGTGTGTGTGTGTGTGTGTATAAAATGCCCTAGTTAGGGGTGACAGGTTACTTAATTTAACTAGGCTCAAGCTCAAACCCTGTACCTTAGTTACAGGAGACAAGAGCCTGAATCCTCTACACTAGCTACCAGACTATAAGTTTCAGTGCATTTAAATTGTGAGATTCAGTACGTTTTCAAGGAATTGTGAGTTTCAAAGAAAGAGAAGTTTACTGCTGCTCATGCTAAATTTGTTTTCAATGTGCAGCTATTTTGTTTAGTAAATGGTCATTACTGTTTGTGCTTGAGAATTTGAAAGCAGTGTTAGTAGCACAAGAGGTGGCATATTTACTACTTCCACATCATGTAGATGGATTGCTGATACTGTGTTGTACTTTAAGGTTGGGGTTGGTGCTGCATCTGCAGTCCTGAATGTGCCCTCCTTTGGATGAGATGCCTTTGTAACGTTTAACCTGTTGTCAGTTTACCATACATTCCCTGTTGCAATATTAGCAGCTTACTGATTTTTTTTAATGTAACATTAGCAATTTATTCTTCAGGGGTAGCAAGCACTGAATTTGTAGATGAAACACCAAAATGTAAAGTTGTTTGCTAGAAGTAACCTCTTCATTTGTTACATATCCATTTAATGTGAAAGTATTCAGATGACTTTTACATCTGGATAGATTGTGCATATTGACTGATATTGGTGAATTGTAATTCTTTTTTATAAGACCCATTGCTCCTTCTACTATTGGACCTGTCTTGGTATTCTTCTTCCAGATTGCTCTCATTTCTACCTGCAGATTGTGGTATTTTATGACTTTGTGTCTGTATGTAAGACACTATAATCAATGGGTGTAGCAATTTTATTGATCAATGCTAATTTTGCCTGCTTTTCATAAACTACTGTATCCAGTTTTCTTGCATCTGTTTTTCTAAGTGTTGGTAATGGGTTACTCCATGTGATATAAACTTTATCATTTTCTAGAATACTTTGTGGCTCATGTTCCCAATGCTTCTTAGCTGCTTCAGTATTGTAATCTTTGGTGATGTCCACGTTTAGACCTCTTTGCTTTTCCTACTTTATCTGATGCCATTCTCCTCCCTTTTCCTATACTCTTCCTCATCCTACCCTTTTCCTGCTTTCTCTATTGGTTTTGGTTGAACTTTCTAAAAGTCTTATTGATCTCCCTATCATCTTTCACTAGTTTTCCGTCTTCCCTTTTCAATTGTGGTACTTGTTTGCCTTCTTGTTTGGGTTTACATTTTTCTCTAGTTATCTCCCTACTGTCTCCCTCATCAGTTACCAATCATGTTTCAAAGTCTATCATTCAATCTGTCTGGTTGTCATGATCTTAGTCTCTGATTCCATTCTTACCACTGTCTCTTTTATTATTAGTGTCTTCTTATCCTGTGTACTCTACTGGCTCTCCTTCTGGATTTTTGTCAGGTATTTCTCCAAGTTCTCAACCTCTCTGGCTATGTCCTTTTACTTTCTTCCTACTTTTTATTATTTCCTCTGTTGCTGTGTTCTTTCCATCCCACCAGTATTCCCCTTCTCAAGGATTGATATCAGAGTATAGGCAAAGAGAAAGGGATAGGGGAACCTAAGTGCTGCATTAGATTTGTTTTCAAATATTTTTATTTTTCTTATTCTCTTGTTTTGTTTGCATATTTCAATTCTAGTCATTTTACAAGCCACAATTCAGTTACATAGTATAAGAAATAGTCATATTTAGGTACATCATTTTGCAAGAGAATTTTCAGTGTTACAAAATACACAATATAGGTAACAGTCCATATACAATATATACAACAAGTGCTACAGAAAATCAACTTCTGATTAGGATTTGTCACAGTTTACATACTATTCATAACTGTAAAATATGAAGTATAGATTAGGCACAGACACAAAGATATGTCTTATGCCCTTTTCAGGTTACATTCACAATAATTTGTCTTTTCTCATTTATCTATTCTTTTAAAATATGATCCAGCGAAGACTCCAGTATTTTAGAAAATAGGAACGCTTACTTTGGTTATTCATTAGCAATTTATGTGCTGATATAGCCTTTATTGCTATACTTCTGAAGCCCTCCTATGACAATTTGGTTCACTCTAACCAGTTCTGAGAAATGTACAATTTTACTAGCGAGAAGAGGGTAATTAGAATATGCAGATTAAGTCTGGGTAACTTTTAAGAGGTGATATGCAAAACTGCAAATTCCCATGATAATGTATATTTTTGATATCCCATCTTCTGAAGTCTTGACTGTCAGTGAGCACCGTAATTTATAAGTAAAAACAAAGAGGTAGCGTATACAGTCATCAAAGTTAAACTGTTATTTAATAAACAACAAAGTAAAAGCAGAGTAAGCACTTTTGCATCTGCTAAGGATGCTTCTTCAGACTCATCTCAAACACCACAAAACAGCATGTTTAGAAATGTAGCCAAAATGAAATCATCACTCAACTAATTGAATATGCAGATGACTTGAAGTCTAACAACGTAACACAGCATTCTCCTAAAACAGCCCCGTACTAAGCAACACATGAAATGCACATAAGACCATCCTAAAACAAAAATCATGCTATAATTCCCAATTGTTTGTCAATCTGTAAAAATATATCTAACCTATTTAAATAACCTATTTTAATAAAACCCATATTGTAATGTTTTATTAAAACTATGATAATTAAAAACAAGGAAAAAAATCTTTATAAAACTGGCATCTGGATAAATGCTGCAAATGTACAAATGCCCTAAACCTAATCTAACAAAACTATTATAAAAACTATATACAAAATGGTCAATGCTTCAAAGGTCTACCTAACAAAAAAAGTTTTGATGATTTTGTTTTGGGTAAATGTGTAAACATGTTGTTTTGTGGTGTTTGAGATGAGTCTGAAGAAGCAAACTTAGCAGACGCGAAATCGCTTACTCTGTTTTTACTTTGTTGTTTAGTAAATAAACTCCACTGACTGTGTATGCTGCTACTTTGTTTTTGCTAATATTTATCTGCTTGTTTATAAGAGGTGCTTTATCATCCATCTGTTGTGTTTCCTATAATTTATAAGTACATTTACAGCTCCAGAAGATGTGGAATAGATCAGCGACTTGTGAGAGGCAGCACGGACAGTTTGGTGAAACTTCTGAGTTGAATTGGGGTATAGTAAGCATTGTTGGTTACCATTAATTGACTGTACATGAGTTTCTTAAACAGAATTAATTGAAATGTTGTTTTGACAGATTTAGATTTTTGCTTTACAGTAATTTCTTTGAGGTTTTCAAACTAGTATTTTGAATACAAAATAGATATTTGATATCTAAGGAATACTGTAAGCCTATATGTATTTGATTACATTTTTCCTTAAGGTTAGTAATTTCCATAGTGTATTGTACATTTTTATGTCTTTATCGTTTACTTCAAAATTACCTAATATTGATATGCACAGTTCTCTAATTTGCCTTAGCATTATGATGTATCTTTTGGAAGGTTAAATATATTCCTTGTGTAATTAAAGATTTCTTCATATGTCTATAACTATCCCAGACATTGCATTTCTTAATGAGTGGATAGTTGTCCAAGTTTATCATCTTGCTATTTAATCTGAGGTTTGGATTCAGATGTATTGGTTACAACAGGATGTAAGTATTTGTTAAGTTTAGTGCTTCCATCATTTTTTTGAAATCTAATTATGCTATACTTTAACAAGATATGAAATCTGCTATTCTTTAGGTTTTCCTGATTTATAAATGGAAGAGCTTTGAGACTGATTTTACTGTTTTTGACATAATCATACCATAGTTTAATCCATAGAGGATACCTTTCTTGACCATTGGGATTATATTCAGCAACTTGAATGACCCTGTTTGAACATATTCAATCATAATATAAGTTAAAGACAGGTAGTCCCAGTCTTCTCTTTTGTTTAGGGAACATTAACTTCTGATAACTGATTCTGACAGTCTTAGGGTACTAGATAAACTTAGCTTAAGCTACATTTAGTTTTCTAAAGAAGTTTTTCTGAACTATTAAATTTGTTGCATTGAGTTGAAATAATAACCTTGGGAGAATATTCATTTTTATAATTGCTGCGTTTGAAAGAAATAATAGCTTCATTTTCACAAATATGGATATCCTGTTCAATGTCTTCTCATATCGTTAGTAAATTATTGTGCCCAAAGTTTTGGATTATGTTCAAAGGCTATCCCTAAATATTTTAGGGAGTATTTCAGTTTTATTTCCAAAACAGGATAATATGACTTAGTTTGACCTAATGGATTGAGAGGAAAAATTAGGGATTTTGTGGAATTAATTTCGTTTGAAACTTTTGAGAAGCTATTAACTAAGTCTTGAATTTTGTTCAAATCATTGTTAGGGAGTGGGAAATATAAGTTTAAATCACCAGCAAAAGCTGTTAGTGCAATTTTCTTATTAAACATTTCTGGAATATGGTGGTATGTTCTTTGCATTATGAGTTAAAAATGGAGGTTCTATATATAAGTTAAAGAGGTACGGAGATAACAGACATCCTTCTCTGGTCCCATTTAGAATTTTTATTGGATTTGAATTTGTTTTATTAATGTACAAAACTGTGTAAGTGCTCTCATATAAAATTTTTATTGTATTTTTAAATTCTTGTGGTATATCAAAATAGGGCAGTATAGAAAATAAAAAGTGTAGGTTTACTTTATCAAAGGCTTTACATGCATCTAAAGCATTGATGGCAAACCTTTTGGGCTCACCGTGTCAAAAATTCAGAAAGCCTGACTTGACCCTGCTGGTGTGTCACCCCCCCAAACAAAAATATATAAGAAAAATAAAATAAAATAAATAAGTAAATAAATAAAAAAACAGCATAGCTCTCAATACATCAGGGATAAATCTCAACAGAATCAGGGAAAAGTCTAGAAATAAGAGACATGGACAGGTTTAAACTGCTAGTACTATTAATATTAGACACTGGACAGAAAAAAATGAATGTGAATTAATATACATTTTCTGAAGTAGAATAAGTCTGTAAATCTAATTATTGTCATTATTAAGTGTAAAAAGTTGCCAGTTTTAGGAGGGATTATGAGGAACAGTTGAGAGGAATGTAAAAACAGCACACGCTTAGAAACGCAGACTACTTGCCCTTTGCAGAACTGTAGCTATGAAGAGAAAACAATGTCGGCACTGCCCTTTGCAGACTGTATCGAGACGGTAAACAGAAATAGTCTTTGATGTTAATAATGTCCTTATCTCTGCAGCAGTGTTGTTGAAGTGGCTCCTGGTACATAATAATTCAATACACTTCACACAAGCAACGAATGCAAAAACAGTTTCTTTGGCAACTCGTGTTGGTGAATGCTGGCTTGCCACCCAAAACATCATGGTGTGCCACATTTGACACACGTGTCATAGGTTCGGTATCACTGATCTAAAGCAAGGACATAGATAGTCATTATATCTAAGGTTAATGTGTTATTACATGTCTGCATACCATTCATGAATCCTGACTGTCCAGGTGATATTACGTTTGCTAATACTTTTTTTCAGTCTGTTTACAAGCAATGCAGCTAGAATTTTGATGTCTAGCTTTATGAGAGAAATTGGTCTGTAGCTTCATGGGTTTTTGTTATCAATTTTTCCTTTAGGTATAGAGTAATATAGATCTGCAATGCCATATTCTCTTATATAGCTATAGATTTTCAGTAAAGGTTTTGGTATTTTTTTTTATCCAAAGGATTTATAAAACTCAGCAGTATAACCATCAGATCCAGGAGCTTTACTTGTTTTCAAACTGTTTATTACTGTAAGGATGTCTTGTTGCATGAAATGAGCCTTAAGTAGATCCTTCTGTGTTTGATTTATCTTTGGAAAGTTTCTCTCTCTAATTCCATAGTTTTTAGCTTTTGTGGGCCACATAGTTTTGTATGTAGATCTTCAAAAGTTTTAATAATTTCTTTTAAGCTATTTGTTTGTTCTTTCAGTACTGAGTTCGGGTTTGTTTGGATTGATTCTTCTCTTTCAGTTATTTTTTTCTTTTAGTTTTGTCTCTTTCTCTTTATATACTTTTTTATAATATGATGATTTTTTTAATCAAAATTCCTGTAATCCTTGCTTTACTTGCTGCCCATTGAATATCATAGGGAATATCTGTCAGCATTAAGTCATGATCAGGTTTGTCTAATATGTTGTTAATCTCCTGTATTATCCTTTATTTTGTAGTAAGTTTGGGTTTAGGGACCAGTTTATACCCCTTGTTTTTAGGCTTGGATAACTAGGCCATCTTATTTTAATTGTAATCTTTGAGTTGTTCGAAAAAAAACTACGTTATATACAATAGGTTATATCTGCCTTTAGGAATATTTTTGGTATTAGAAAGAAGTCTAATCTATTTATAACACTGGGAGTAGTATGTTTATTTTATTGTAGATGGGTCATTACTCTGTTACCAGTGTGGGTTGATTAAGTTAAAATCTGTTTTTAGATAGTTTCACTATGGAGGCCTGTAAGTCGCGGTGGTGCAGCGGTAGAGTTGTCACCTCACAGCAAGAGGTTCTCCCGTTCAATTCTCGGCTGGAGAGCCTTCTGTGTGGAGTCTGCATGTCCTCCCTGTGGTCGAGTGGCGTTCGAAAGAGATGCGTGAATGGGCGTGCCTTCGTTGATGGTTGGGCGTCGGGCTGGCACCTCGGCACCATAAAAATCGACTGCCAATCGTTAGCGGACTGGAGTTCCGCTGTGGCGACCCCTAACCAGGAAAAGCTGAAAGAAAAACAAACAACAAACATCACTATGGAGGCCTGTATGTTATAAGTTTTGCTTTTACTTGTTCTAGCTGTTACAGAGTCAATTATTGCATTCCGGTCTCCTCCTGTTATATAGTAGTAGTTTGGAAATTGATTTAGGATGTTATAAATTTCCATGATAAAATCTTGTTGCTTTGCACATGGACTATAAGCCTCAAGAAAAGAAGTGGTTTCTGTAGAGTAGAGCTTTTAATTGAAAAATACTACCATCTTCCATTTATATCATGATTTATAATCGTCTCTTTGAATGAGCTTTTAATTAAAATGGCAACCCCCTTACTGTTCATTTCAGTACCTGACACTATTATTTTTTATCCATTTTTTTCTCCCTGTCTTTCCCTAACATATGTGTTTCTTCTATAAATATAAAGTTTGCATCTGATTTAAAAGCCAAGTGCATAAATAACTTATTTTTATCTTGTATCCCTTTCACATTCCATGAGTCAATTATCCACAACTGTTTTTATACCGTTTTTCCCTTAATGTTAAATTTGTTTTGTTGTCTTCTCCTTGTGTTCATATGAATATTTTTTAAATAGTTTGATCAAGTATTTCTCTGTTCATGCAGCACTTAAGATTTTTTAACTGAATCTGGAACAGAAGCTGATAATTAGAAGGTCATATAAAATACTACATGAAAACTATAGGAATTAATCAGGGAAGGTTAGAAAAAGACTGGGCAGTGAGATTAGATAAGTAATTCACAAAGAAACAATGGGAGGCCATATGTATGGCTCCCAAATATGGAACAAAGTCTAGGAAGCTTAGGATTTTTGCTTATAAGTGTTTGCATATGTATTTTATACCCTAAGCAGACTCCAAACTTTTTCTTCCTTTAGATGGAAAATGTTGGAGATGTAGTTGGGAAGAAACAGGTAGCTGGAACATATGTTTTGGGAGTGTAATGAGTTGTCAATCTATAAAAATTCGCTACAGAGTACTCTATTGGGTGAGAAAATGAGTGTAACTAAGAAAATGATTTTTTTTTAAACCTGAGATACAGGATCTGAATTTCCTAGATATAGTAAGGCCTTGTTAAGTTTAATTCTGGTAGCTGCCAAAAAACAGTTACTAGAAAATGGAAGTCAAAGTCTAAACCAACTGTATATAAACTATTGAATATTGTAACAAAAAATAAAGAACTGGAAGAGGATCTTTAGAAAAGGTAAGAGCAAACTGCATAGAAAAATGGAAATTGTTGGAAGAATACATGCAGAATAGAGTTTTGAAGAAGTGAGGTTTAAAGGAAGTCAGGAAATGATAATTTATGTAATATTGGATTGATGATAAATATACAAAAGTTTATATGTATTTAATGTTTGCAACTTGGAATGTGTTAGCATGGTTGTTTTCTTGTATATAACTGTATGATCGCCTATGTCTTAAGTAATAATTAAGTAAAGGTGTTAAAAAACATTCTCATTCTTCGCTGTCCATTTCATTTGCTGTTACTGATTCTTCTGGTATATTCTGCATCTGTTTCCTCTCCTCTTGTTCCTTATTTCTGTAACTTGCACATGACTACCCTTTGCCTTCTTGTCTTTCCTCTTTCATTTTTTCCTTCACTGCTATGGATGCATGGTCTATATCACTGAGGTAAGAGTTCAGCATGGAACCACAGAGAGATGTACACCTCACACCTCAGAAATATATTCTTGAGAACTTCGTGATAAAAGCTCATAAGTTTTCCATGCTATCTGCTTCCATTCATTTCACTGGATTTTCTGTTTACTCTGATTAAAGGCCTTTATGAAAACATAAGTATTATACAAGGAAATGTTGTGGTCCCTTTCATGTTGAATCTGTGCAGTGTAGAGTGTTGACCATATTAGATTCAGTTATGGGTTATTCTGAGTTAGGAATTCAGATGATCTTCAAGGCAAAAACTCTTGACTCTTTGCAGACTTTGTTTCCAAAATGGCTGCACATTGATGAGCAGCTTAATTTTGGTTCTCAGTGTGAAAAAAGAAACTGAGAAAAAAGAGCCCATGATATTGTCAGCTTCAGTAAATTTCAGTTCCTGACTAGTAAATACACCTCCTAGATGCCGGCAAAGAACAAATTTAGAGAAACTGAAAGAAAATCAACCAGAAAAGGCGAAGACAAAAACACTGTCTGGGAAGAATTCAGCAAAAAGCAGGTCAAGCTTCAGGTTTGGTGCGAGAGATGGCTTCTAGTAATTTAGAGAAAGAAATAAAACAAATGTACTCAGAGGAGATTAACATACATGAAATATTGAAGAAATATATCAACTCAAATAACAAAAGGCTGGAAAAAATAGAAGAAGCTTTAACTAGCTATTCAGATGAACTGATATAAATGCAAAAATCAGATTTTGAAATGAAGAAAAGGCTGTCTGAGAATGAGCCTTTTCATGAAATGCTGTTTCAAAAAATGGTAGAGTTAGAAGACAGAATGTTCAGAGAAAACCTGAGATGTTCTACTGCACCAGAGAGACTGAAAGTAATACTCTAATAATTTTATGAAAGAATAGCATTTGGACTGGTATTCCACAGCAGGATTTGTTAATCGAAAGGGCACATGGAGTGTATGCTCCAAACCTGGCTATAAGAAGGTAGACAAGACTTGTGTTAGTAAAGATGTAGTCCTACCAGCAGAAAGAGTTGATCCTAACAAAACTGTTTAAGAAGGGGAAAGTATTAAAAATTGGAGACAGCAGAGTGTTTTTGGAAAATGATTATTCATTGTATACATGGCAGAAGAGAAGCAAACCTATGCTTGCAGTTAGCGGATGTCGAGAGGCAGATGTGAGATTAAGCTGCTGTGTCCATCTGTCTTCCGAATATTTTTTCGTGGAGGACAAAAGCCATTTTTGGATGCAGAACAAGCTATGGAGGAATAAAAAAAGTGAGACAGAAAATGGAAAGGGACTTACTTCTCATTCTTCTCACAGTAAAGCTCATAGAGAGACTTTGACAGTGAAATATTTTCCAGTGTTCCAAAGGAAGATGCTTGTGATACAGAAAAAAGCACAGGAGTTGACTAGAAGAATCAGGGGTACCTTGGACTTGAACCAGAGTCTGGTGTTGGGAGATGGAGATGAACAGGAAGAAGACTAGTAACACTGAAATTAATGAATAAAATGGGGACTGTAAAGCATTAATCACATATGTGAAATATACCTCACAAGAAACAGTGGCTGAAAAAGACTGGCCTTTTCTTGGTTTTGTTAAAGTCATGGTTGGATGGTTAAGCATATACCCCACTTTATGTCATTAACATTTAGAAGGACAATAAAATGGGAAAAAAGTAACTGTTAAGTAAAACAATTTGTTCTTAGTATTTGTATAGAACATGTGATATAAAGTGCATGTTACATGTAATGGGGCAGTTTTGTGTAATGTGTAGTCGGGAATTTTAAATGTGGATGAGTCTTTTCAGTGAATGTTGTATGTGTAAAAGCTATTTAGTTGTAAGAAATATAGACTTTATAGTATAACAAGAGAAGACATGCTGGACAAAACAAGTTTAATGTTAATATGCTGTGGTCTTTGGCTGCTGGGGTGAAGGTGGGGTATAAAAGTGCACTGATTATATGATATGTAGAATTAAGATATTTTTTCTTTTATTACAAGAGTGAATGCCTAGATTAATGTCCTTGCCTTGAGATATAAACAACTGTTTTTTGTAAGCAAGTAGGCTAGAAAAGAAATAAAATGATGAAAAAAATGTCAAGTTTATTACATCTGCTGATATATTAGCTTGCTTATTTTCCATTAACAAATGTTCAGTGGGCATCAAGAATGCTGCAGCTGAAGGCAAATGTACATTCTGTTCTGTGTATAATTTACAAAGTTTCATTCTTTACTACTTTTACAAAGAGATGAGCTCTATCTGCAGGTGCAATAAATTAATCTTGAGAGTTCTTAGCATTCTTTGTTGAGGATAATGCAAAATGTAAAGCTACAATGACAAGCAATTCAGTGACAAATAAAGTCTGAAAGTATGGGAAGTGAATAAGAGGTAGCAGCCTCCCTAGCAGTCTTAATACTTTAATGCATTTAATAGAATAGTGTACAATTTAGTTTTACTTGAAGATAGCCAGTGCACTTTTTCTTGGAGCTAAAAGTTAATGTTTTCTGAAAGTATGAAAGTTGTTTTTTTTACATCTGGGAGGGAACTAGAGATAAGAAAAGAACAGACAGCAATCAGTGTAAGTGGGACCAGAGACTGTAGCATGTGCTTTATCATGGGAAACCTTAATTTTAGATTAGGTCATGCCTGTGTGTGCAGCTGTCAAGTTGAGGCATTTGTTCCTATCGAGAGGGCTAAACTACATTTTTTGAAGTATAATAATGAAAATTGTAAGCAAAGCACCAAACGAAGCAAATGCCCTGCTGCAAGTATAAATTAAACGAATTATCAGCTCACAGATAACTAGCAGCAGAAGGCAACCAATCTTCCTGTAAAAATCCAGTAATATATACTTCATAAAAACTATATTATAAAAACTTTATTACTAAATAAAATATATATATTTTAACTACTAAAATTATATTATATTAGTTTAACTTCGAGTTGAATATATATGTTGTTCTATATATTACTTTTATAAATAATATTTGGTAATAATATGTTTTTAAAATCAGAAAAGTGGGGGTTAATGCTGTTTATTAAGTGAACTACAAGAGCCCTTTAAGAAAAAGTAATGATGTCACTTTAATAGGCTTAAGCAATTGAGATTTGAATCTCAACTGTTACTATTTAAGTTACTGATTGAAACTTTAAGGAATTATATGGTCTGAAGAAGCTTATGTGAAAGCGCTTACCTCGTGTGGATTAAAGTACTATTTTTTGCAAATATATTTGTTTCTGAGACTGGATTTTTACAGGAAGATTGGTTGCCTTTTGCTGCTAGTTATCTGTGAGCTGATAATTCATTTAATTTATACTTGCAGCAGGGCATTTGCTTCGTTTGGTGCTTTGCTTACAATTTTCATTATTATACTTGTGTGGTCTTTGGCAACGCTAAACGGAGACATGACCGAAGAAAATAGTAACATTGAGCTGGATTATAGACCCCAAGGGTTCGTAAATGGTGAAATGAACAGTATGAACACAACCTCAGCTAATGTTCATGCTAGCAGAGGTAATAGGAATATGATATGTGATAGTGGCGAAAGCCTTGTTTCGAAATTCGTAAACTGTCTAAGAAGTGATAGTAATCCCTTACTATTATACAATGGACTAACGTTGGAAACATCTGAAGTGAACAACAGCGAACAATTAGAAATGCTACGTATAGCTATGGAGAAATTAGAAGTGGATTCCTTTAAGCTGAAACGCCTAACTACACAGCGACATCACTTTGAAGCTTGTTTAAGCAAAGTGATTATTCCTAGAGGTCTCCAGGTGCTTAAGATGCCTACATACGGAGACCAATATCCTGAACTTTTAACTAGATGGCAGAAATTAAATATTGAGGTAAGTCAAAATTACATTAAATTACTACTTGACTTTTTTTAAACCAGAAGAAGAACTATTGAGAAATTCTATAGTAGAACAACAGCGCAATCTGTATGAAAATTTTTCAGTGACATTGGTTGAAAAAGCATTGTCCAATACGCTGGACAATTTAATGGTATATGAACGGCGGTTAATACAGCAAAAACGAACTAAATTAGATCGAGATATCCAAGATTTTCGGTTAGGTCATGTCTTCACTTGGCCGAGACCACCATTAGTTACTAGAAATAATAACAGAAATAATAATGCTATGAATACACCAAATGAAACTAGAAACAACTATAGTAATAGAGCACAAGTGAATATTAAAATTGGCACCCAGGTGAAAGCAATGACTGATAAAACAGTTTCATCAGGAGAAAATACTAACGAAGTGACCAATTACTCATGATACTATACCAACAACTGCGGGACATTCTGTGGTAACAACAAACAATAATGAAATAGTAATTGATGCAGAAAAGGAACAACAGGTAGTAAGACCGAAAACGTATGCAGCAGTGACTGTAAAACCTAATACTACCAATGATACCAACAATCAAATGGTTTTTCAGCAGTTCCCCCTCCCCATTTCAGTAGAGAGGGGGAGAAGGATGACGCCAGAAAAGGAAACTTTCCATAGAGAGGGAATCGAATCAGAGTTTAAAGAAGATGTGGAATCAAATGAAAACGACTTGATTTGGAATATATCCAATAGAATATTAGACAATGATGAAATGACAGTCTTAAACAAAGGTCTAAATTTTATACCCACATCTGGATATAAATTAACTGATATTTTAAAAGATGTAAAGGTATTTACAAGAAATCTGATGCTTAAGTACTACTATCGTAATAACATTAATAGTGTCAGTACTCCCTTTAGAAGATCTAGTAATTTTATACCTAGTAATCATCCTTTAGTGGAAGCATTCTACAGTTTAGTAGAAGATGATATCTACAAACTATATGAGAATAATGAATATATTAATAATAGGAAATATATACATAGGAATAACTTAAACTTTAAGCAGAAGAAGGTGTTAAGTAGATTACAAGCTGATGATACTATTGTATTTAGGCCAGCGGATAAGGGAGGGCCTTTAGTAATTATGAATAAAATTGATTATCAAAGTAAAATGTTAAAGATGCTGGATGATATTAATCATTATAAAATTATTAGTAATAAAGATATAGAAATTATTAAAAATAATGTTGCCTGTATGATAGAAAATATAGCCTTAGAACAACATATAGATATGGATCTTGCAAGATATCTGAAAGTTGAACATCCAATTATACCCATAATTAGGGGTATACCTAAAATACATAAGAATGCTATAGATCCACCTATGCGTCCGATAGTTTCAGGACGCGGATGGATTACTGAACCACTATCTTTATTTGTTGAAAAACAACTTAGACCTATACTGGATATGAATAAAACAGTATTAAAAGATACGAAACAGTTTTTATCAGACCTGTACCAGTTTAATAGAATTAAACCAATGGAATTAAATATGAGATTTGTGACGTTAGACGTCCAATCACTTTTCACAATAATACCAAATGGTATGGGAGTTGAATTTATAGAAAAATACTTAGTTAAACATAGTGATTACACCAAGCAAAAAATAGATCTTATCTGTCTGTTCCTTGAGAATATCTTAGAGAATAATGTCTTCATTTTTGATGATGTGGTATATTTGCAGCGTGATGGCGTGGCTATGGGCACATCGTGCCAATAGCTATGCCAACATGTTTCTAGCCCTATGGGAAGAAGAATTTCTTTTTATTAAGGAATGGTTCATACAGCATGTCCTTTTTTATTGAAGGTTTGTAGATGATATCTTTATTCTGTGGAGAGGAGGTGATGATATGCTCCAAGAAAGTATAGATTAAATGAATATGATGACAGAATGTCTTAGATTCACATATAATAGTTCTGAATATAATATCAACTACTTAGATGTGTATGTGGAAAGGGTGATGGATACATCAATTAACACTGGAGTCTATAGAAAGAAATGCTATAAAAACACACTTTTCCACAGAGATAGTATGCATCCTAAATATATTTTCAAGAACGTAATTAAAGTTCAAGGCATGAGAATATCTAGGTTGAATGCCACAACTGAAGGGTATGAACGAGAAATAGACAAGTTTAAGGAAAGGCTAAGTGTCCATGGATATGATTTAGAAGAAATAGAACAAGGTTTATATGATATTAATTCACTTAGAGCAACAAGAGCAGCCCCATATTATTCAAGTAATGTAGAATCATATGACCATAATATTATAGATAATCTAGGTCTATGTATGCCTATATATTATACCAGGGATAATAATGAAATTATGAATATCATTCAGCAACATTGGAAGATACTTACTACAGATGTCCAAATTAGAGATATTGTGGGAGAAAGACCTAGGTACCATTTTAAAAATAGATATAACCTGAGAAGACTACTTTGTTATAACACAGATAAAAAGGTTTTATATAACCAATCTGGTACTACCCATTGTGGAAAATGCAACTATTGTACTAACATATTGGAGTCAGATAAATTTGTACATCCGGATAGTGGCAAGCTTTATTAATTTAGAGTTTCAGCAGAATGCAGCACGATGCATGTGGTATATCTTGCAGTCTGCCAAGTTTGCCAATCATTTCATGTTGGCAAAACTGATAGGCAGTTTAGAAATAGAATAAGGGAGCATTTATATGCTATTAGGATTAATTATGATAAAAATGCTCTAGCTAAACATGTACAACACAAAGGAAGAGATCATTATTTTAAATTTATGGCTATAGATATTTTTCATCCTACCATTAGGGAAGGTAATGTTAGAAATGCAGCAGAGAATAAGGAAGCCCAGTGGATACTTCGTTTAAGAGCAGATCGAGGTTCTGGGCTTAACGAAAAAGCATCTTTAAAACCATTACTAAAAGCTAAACAAAGTATTGTGAAATAATAAATGTCATTATTCATTATTTACTTTATGGTATGATTTATATTAAGTAATGATGGATATATTCAATTGGAATGTTTAATATGTTGTGTTATAGTTGTATAGAACAACATATATATTCAACTCGAAGTTAAACTAATATAATATAATTTTAGTAGTTAAAATATATATATTTTATTTAGTAATAAAGTTTTTATAATATAGTTTTTATGAAGTATATATTACTTTTATAAATAATATTTGGTAATAATATGTTTTTAAAATCAGAAAAGCGGGGGTTAATGCTGCTTATTATGTGAACTACAAGAGCCCTTTAAGAAAAAGTAATGATGTCTCTTTAATAGGCTTAAGCAATTGAGATTTGAATCTCAACTGTTACTATTTAAGTTACTGATTGAAACTTTAAGGAATTATATGGTCTGAAGAAGCTTATGTGAAAGCGCTTACCTCATGTGGATTAAAGTACTATTTTTTACAAATATATTTGTTTCTGAGACTGGATTTTTACAGGAAGATTGGTTGCCTTCTGCTGCTAGTTATCTGTGAGCTGATACATTTTTTGAAGATGTACATAGTTTTGTGTGTTTGTCCTAATTTAATAGGGAGTGAGGATGTTCTGATAATGTATTTAGCGTTTTGTTTGAGGGTTTTCATTAAAACAAAAAGTCTTGAAAAGTCTTGAAAATGTGACACAAGGTCAAATGGTGATGAGAAGAGAAAAATATATAAAAGATCAGCCTGCTGAACATTAATGTATGTGTGTAACACAAATGTTGGAAATGTATTAAAAAATTCTTGTGTATAATTGCGGGTACAATAGCTTTTTATCATAATGGCTATGCTATCCATATTATCATGGAACAAAAATGGCCTTAAAGGTATAGACAAAAAAAGGAAAGAGTATTGAATTATATTAAGAAATGCAGTGTACAAATAGCAGTGCTCTCTACAATGGTGACTTCTTTTTAGGCACTTATTCTCAGATATAAAAATAGAAAAGTGGAAAATTGGCTGTAGATTACCAGATATGATGAGGATCAAACACTGGAAAGTTGATATACCTAGTGCAGAAGTAAATGTATCACCTTTAATGTCAGTAAGTGTAGCACCATGAGACTTGGCAAAATGGACCTAAATTATTATTGCAACATAAGTCATAAAATGTAAAACTGATACCAACATTAAACATCTAGAGTATTAGTAGATTACAGTTTAAATTTAGCTGAGTGTGAATTAGACAGCTAGAAAAAAGTTAGAAAAGCATATCCACCACCTGTCTAATTCCAAATGGTAAGGCTGCTAATTGCAAGGCTCTAAGGAGATAAAAGTAACACTTATACCTTACTGATTTGACTCATTATTGAATACAAGTCTGCATTCTGCAACCTTCAATCAAGCCACCTGAAAAAGCTTATTTAATTATAGTTTGATTATCAGGTAAGTGGGATAATAGTCAGCTGACCCTTTTCAGCCATGATCCAGGCACAAAGATAAATACATTACACAACAGGAAGTTGCCTACCACACATTTAGACCAGCTACTACACAGAATGGGAATAAACGTGGAGGTGTCTCTATTTACATCAGAAATAAATGTGCCTCAAGACTTGTCAAACAGCACAATGCACTTGAGCTGCTACATGTTCAAATCACCATAGGCAAAATCCAATATCACTTCCTTGCCAGTTATAGCTACCCCTGTATGACCCAGGAAACATATACCATGTATTTACCCTTATTGGAACCACTAACCATCCGACCCAATACCATATTCATGGGTGACTTTAATTACCGTGCTATTAATTGGGAATCCTATATGACACCAAATGTACAGGCACAAAGATTCCTGGATTTTGTAAACACAAACTCCCTGAACCAGATAGTCAATACACCAACCAGGGGTGCAGCCATAGTAGATCTGGTCCTCACTAATATGGGAGAGTACTGCACACCTCCTACTGTAATGTCTTCCCTAGTAAGGTCAGACCACAAAATGGTCTCCTTTGAAGTAAAAATAAAACCTGGACCCCCAGCTAAACCTGGAATATTCAGGAACTATTCTAAGGCTAACCTCCTGCTATTAACTGATAACCTGCAAAATGTCAAGCCCTTATGAACCCTAAGAACAGTGCTGCCTATGCAGAACTGTCCACGCAAACCCTGTACAAGCATGTTAATAGCTGCATAGAGGCAGCTGTACCCACCAGGAAGAAGTACAGATCTAACTAAAAAAAAACAAGCCACCCTGGTGGAATCACAGAGTCAACAGGCTGTATAACAGAAGGAAGAAAATCATGGCAAAAAATAGGAGGTGCAGCACCCAGCAGGATAAAAGCACTTTCATCAAACTAAACAAACATCTCAGAGGACAAATAAAGTCTACCAAAGCCATATTTGAGGTGAATTTGGCCTCCCAGACCAAGGACAGTCACAAGGCATTCTTTAGCTGTGTCTACAACCTCAAAGGCAATACACAATTGTGTGCAGAGCTCATTGTAAATGGGAGCCATCTATACTGAGAAAGAAAATATAGCAAACCTACTGGCCGATAAATTCATTTCCTACTTTTCCCCTCTGTCCCCCATCAATCTTCCCTCAGGAAATACCATCAAATATAACTCCCCCTACTATCACTAGGGAACGGGTCCTTAATGCTGTCTCTAAGGCCAAAAGCACTGCATCAATGGGCCCAGACAATATCCCAGGATGCCTTCTAAGTAGTATGAAATATGACCTATTAGGGCCTTTAGAATTGTTGTTTAACTATAGGCTTTGTACCTCATGAATTGAGAACAGCAACAGTCATCCCTCTGCACAAAGGTAGGCCATCTGCAGAGCCTGGAAACTACAGACTCATAAGTCTCCCTAGTCTTATATGTAAAGCCATGGCAAGAATTATCATGGAAATGATCAATAGTGATATAGTAAACCTCCAGACACTGGACCCAACCCAGTTTGGTTTCATCAAGGGCAGATCATGCCTACTCAACCTGGTGGACTTCTTTGAGAAGGTCACCAAAGCAGCGGATAAGGGCAAAACACTGCCTGTCTTGACCTGGCTAAGGCATTTGACACAATACCCTACTCTGGCATTGTTGACAAACTCAAGAGGTTAGGTACACATTCGTATGTCACCCAGTGGATAGCCAACTGGCTCTCAGATAGGATTCAGGAAGTTAAAATTGGGGAGTCTGCCTCTACAAAGAGGCCAGTCACAAGTGGAGTCCCTCAGGGATCAGTCCTTGGACTGCTCCATTTTGGCATTTACTTCTCTGAAGTCAAGGACAATGTCAGTGGTCTCTTGTTTACTAAATTTGCAGATGATTGCAAATTAGGAGCTATCATTGAATCCCACACTCACACAGATGTTCTCCAAGAGGGGCCAACACAGATAAACAACTGGTGTCAGGGCCATGGACCAAAACTAAATGCCAAGAAGTGCATAATATTATAATTTGGGAAGTCATCCATCCCTTGTAACTATCATATTGACAACACACCCCTTAGAGTTGACCCAGTAGTTGTTAGGGGCTTAAGGACACACATAGATAGTAATCTAGCCTTTGACCATCATGTGTCTACAGTAGTGAGGAAATCATTCTATGTTGCGCAACTTATAAACAGATGTATGGCATCTAAGTCAATGGAAGTCGTTGTTCCACTGTATTCGGCATTCATCAGACGTATCATTGAGTACAATGACTCCTTTGGTATGTACCTAACCAGGCATATCCAACAATTAGGTTCCTCACTAAAAGAATACAGGGTATAAGTAACATGTGCTATGCAGACCACCTCAAGGCCCTATACCTGTATTCTGTCTTCTACAGGCTGTTGAGGGGAGATTTATGGCTGACATATAAGGCATTGTCAGATCTCACCATGATGGAGCTCCAGCATATCAGCAAAACAATCAGCATTAGAATTACCCATTCTAAAAACTTGAACCATACCTGTGATATAAATAGGACTTGCTGGAGATACAGGTATGTATCCCAAAGACTACCCCTTGTCTGGAGTACGTTCCTCATCCTTGTGAAGCAGAATTCTTCTCTAACCCAATTCAAGTGTAACTTGGATAATTGGATGAGGAAGAAGAAATGCATCCCTGGTTTGGCACCTATGTCTCTAATGGACACAGTAAGTGTTTCATCTCCCTGGCCCCTGCTTCTAATATTTCTTCTCCCATTGCTTTTTCCATATACGGTGGGTAATACTGGCAACTTGGCAATTTGCAGGTCCTGTTCTGCAGCCCCTCCTTGTGAAAAAGAAACACACCTAAACCTTACCAGTATTCAGGAACTTTACCCTCTTTCCATGATTTGCTAAAAGGATTAGTTGTCTTACTTATTTTCCTGTTAGTTCTCAGAAAGAACTTGGGCTGTTCCATGGAGAAGTCCTGCATCTTGTAGTCATTGCCAAAGGAAGGGATAAGACCATTCAGTTTTGCATATTTCTCCTAGCTGAGTTAGTCCTGTGAGTTCCAGAAAAAGTAATGAAACCTAGATCTCTGGTGGTATAGAAGGACATCCAGTCTTCAAGCCACCAGTCTAGTCTTTCTTCAGAATTTGGAAACTTAATGCTTTATGTCACTGAAATCTGTTACAGTAAAATTAGGTTTCTGTGAAACAGGGCAAACTTCCCCAACCTAGTTCTGCCTCAGAGGTGATTATAATAAGTAAGGGGGTGCAGGAGTTAAAGCTTCCTGCTTAGGCTATGGGGGCTTGCCTTTCCCCTGTAGCACATCAAGTCCTGTTTTAGTTTGTGTATGTGGACTTTCATGTAAACAGGTTTCAACAAAAATGGGTTTCTCAGTTGACATATTCATTTGAGATACTTCTTTCCCTTTGTTATCCTTGCACAATAAAGCATTTTCCCTGCAAATCTGAAGATGTATGCTTTTATTTATTACAGTACCCATGTTTGAAAGCTAGATCCACTGTACTACACAGCACGCACGCACACACACAGAAGTATAAATGTAATATGTGTATGTACAGATGCAGATATGTTTCATACTTTAAATTTAAGGTGCTTTCTGTACTTTATTTCACTTTTTTGTAATAACAGAAGTGTAGCCAATGTATTTACTGAGAAATTTGGAAAATTTGTATATTGGAAAATTCTTTTTAGGTCACAAACTTCTTTTCCAGGAGGACCCTGAGGATTGGTAGTGCAGTAAGGTAATTATGGAAATCCTTGTTAAGGCATCCAAGTAATTGCATGTCTGCAGCATAAAGAAATTAATACCTCACACAGTCTGCCTCTATCCCACAGACATAATTTATTCCTATAAAATGTCAGTAGATGGGTGTGGCAGGCTGGAAACAGTTTGGGTGACAGAAAGATTAGACTGTAACTTAAAATGGATTAATGTGGAAGAGATTTGTCAGTTAAAATCACTTCTTTGGAATGCTGTGTTTAAATGAGTGGGAGATTAGGGTAACGAAAGTACATTAACTTGAGTTACATTAGGGCATCTCCAAACAGCATAGTAGTATTAAAAACTTTATCTATAGTAACTGCACGTTAACCAAAAACAAAACAGAACTCTCTACTGCAGCAACCATTGCAAAATCGTTGGCAAAACTGAATGTAAAAACTGCTGATTTTTTTTTATTTCAAAAACAATTTTTCTTTTGTTTTTCTTTTTCTTCTGGCATAGTCAGAACTTTTCTAACCTTGCTATAGGCAATTCTTTCCAGGAAGCTTCATAGACTTCATCATAAACTTGACTGTCTTCCCTTAATTAGTAACTTTCATTCTGCAATGCAGTTTGGCTGTTGTCTTCATTACTTAATGGAAAACTAAGTCTGGCTTGTTTGCCAGTGTTTATGACCGACATGGTGGAGAAGGTGAAGCCCGTCTGTGTATAGGGGTGTCATCTTCATCTGCCAGGCTAAAGTACTATCTAATTCCTACTTTATGTACAGACTGTAAACACAGACACAGGCAATCACACTGCAGGATCTGGCCCAAACATGTCACTGTATTCCTTTTGAAAATGTTAATTTTTTTTAATTGCGTTGCTCTGCATTTTATTTTGTATAGCTTCAGTATCCTAGTATGCCACCCCAAGAACCCAGTACACTGTTATTTCCTTTTGCATGCATATTTGACTTTTATTACTTATTTATTTTATTTTTTGGCTTTGTCAGTCAGAGCATGTTGTTTAAAAGGACATCGTGGGGGGGGGGGGCTCTGTGAAAGTGTTAGCAGTGTAAGTATATGTGCATTGAAGTTAAGAATTGCAGACTGTGATACTAGCTTAGCTTCTTGGTTCCTGTACTTTAAAAAGAATGGACTGGTTCACTAGGTACATCCTTGTTAATTAGCTGTCTGATTGGCCATTGGTCGACTGACATTCATTAAGTCTGAAAAAATACTCTCTCAGCAGTCATCCTGGCTTATTCCATCAGTGCCTGATACCTGCAAAAAATAAAACTGTAATTTACAAATTGAAATTGCATTCATATTTTCTGCTTTTTAGTTTGCATTCATTTGCCACCCTAATAGTTGTGACCTTAACTCTTCCACATCAAACTTGAATTTGCAAATGGCACTGGAGAGCTGCAGATAAATTCAAGGCCCTGGTAGAGGGAGCCTTGACCCTGCCTGAAATAGACTCGCTGTTGTGAGTATAACAAAAGGTAGTAGTATGAGACAACTGCTTGGAAATAGTCTTCTTTGACACAGGTTCCCTTTTTCCTTATCTTCGTAAGAAATGAAGAACTGATACGTGTCCCTAAAAGATTTTGTTCTGTTAAAATACTACCTGAGTAGTCTGTGGATAGCCAAGGTATGAAGTATTCTGTCTCCATCGATTTAAGGCTGTAGAAAGAAGATAGGGAGATGGGTGGATAGTTTGGCACAAGGTAAACCTGGATGCCACTTTAAACATAAATGAAGGATTAGTTCTTAAGCAAACCCTATCTTTGTGGAAAATGAGATAAGGATGACCCAAAATAAGAGCTTGCAACTGAGATACTCTTCTTGTACAGGTCAGAGCAATTAGTAAACTTGTTTACAAGTTAAGAACTTGAAGCAGCTTAGTGAGGTGTTTCAGATGGAGAGAGAGTTAATAATTCTAATACAAAACTCTAATCCCAAAGGAAAAGAGAATAATTTCCTAGGAGACTTGGTATGTAACTACCTTTCAAAAACATTTTCAGATGAGATTGCATCGAAAGATGGTGATTTATGGGCAGACATACAGAAATGTCTGACAAATGAACCTTGATGGAGGAGCAAGACAGGCCATAGGATAGTAACTCACACAAATAATGTAAAATCAGATAAATACTGGCCTTGAATTTGTGCTGGCTCTTTCTTGGCACCAGGTTCTCCATTTACTAATGTATGAATTTCTGGTAGCTGGTTTTCTTGCCTCCATCAGTACTTGCTGCACGTCCTCAGGAAAAAAATGTGCCTAAAACATATTACGATTCTGTCGTCTAGGCAATCTATTGCAGTTGTTGTTGCTTGGGGTCAGGATGTATCAACCAGTTCTTGTCTTGCATGAGAAGATCCAGTCTGTGAGGAAGCTTGTGGTATTTGCCCTTGGCCATTTCTAAAAGAAGGCAGAGCCACTGTTGGCTGGGCCAGAAGGGAGTCACCACAATTATCTTTGGAGAGTCCTGAATCTTCAGAATGACCCTGGATGTTAGTGGAAAGGGTTGGAAAGCACATGGTAGCAAGTCCTGGAGCAGAATTTTGCCAACATATTGTTGTGCTTTGAGGAAAGATCTACTTGAAGTGTTCTCCACGGTTGGATCATTCTTGGAGGCTCTCCTGATTTAATTTCCATTTCTGGGGGACTGTCATAGGTTCATAGGTAGGTACTAGGCTATCGGCCCAAGGGCCTAAGTAAGCCTAGCCAACAAGGTTCCCTGGCTTACACCACCCAAGAAAGTTATTTTCCTGTGCCCCTGTCGAGCAGAGCCACAGAAGTGATCCCCGGGGTGTATTTCCTATTTCCCATTGACTCATCAGGATTTTTCTTGAAGAGCGCTAATGAGGAACTTTGCTTGACATAGATGGGTAGCTTGTTCCAGAGTATGGGAAGTCTGTGGGACAAGAATCTATCTATCAGTCCAGTATGTCCTGTTTATTGTGGTGACAAGGTTTAGGTCCCTAGAGTGTGTAGCTCGGAGGGATTGGGATTTCTTTAGGTGTAGCATGTCCAACTGCTCTGGGTTTGACATAGCTTTATATGTTAGGCAGAGATCACCTTGGAGTAGGCAATATGCTATGGAGTAAAGCTGGAGTTTTTTGAGACATCAGTGTAGGGCATCTGTTTGAGGCCAGTAATCCTCTTTGCGAGGTACTTCTGCGGCCTTTCCAGATGCTGCAGATGTCTTGCGAGGTGCATTCCAATAGGGGCATTGTACTCTATAATGGGTCTAATGAGTGTCGAGTAGAGGGGAACAATGACCTCTTTTTTTCCTGGATGAGAACCCTTTTGTGATGAGGTGTGCCACCTAGAAGGATTTCCTGAGTACTGTGGCAATGTGATTATCAAGGGAGAGACTAATGTTCACCTGTGCCCAAGGTCTCTTAGCACACATTCGGCATTAACTAGACTGCCGCCTATGTGGTAGTTCATGGGTACAGAGTTTTTACCAAAGGGGATGACAATGCACTTTTTGGCATTGAGCTTGAGGCCATGGCTCTGACACAAGACCTCTGTGTCAGTGAGGCCCTTCTGTAGGATGTCCACATTATTTGGGGACTCGAATATGGCTCCTAGTTTGCAGTCATCTGCAGACTTCATTAGCCAAAGTTCTTCTGTGTAAGCCTGTACTTCAGAGAAGTAGATACCAAACAGGAGAGGTCCCAGGACTGAACCCTGTGGTACTGCACTTGTCACTGGTTTGAAGCCAGATTTGGAGTCTGCAAGTTTTACAGTGTGGGTTCTGTCAGTGAGCCAGTTGGCAACCATTCTTGTGACATAGGGATTTATACCTAGTTTAGTGAGTTTAGTTATAATTCCAGAATGGGGGATGGTGTTGAAAGCCTTTGCAAGGTCAAGATAGGCTTTCATAACTCGATCAGGTTCAGGAGGTATGATCTGCCTTTCACAAACCCAAACTGGGTGGGGTCTAGAGTTTGGAGGTTACCAATAACTTGGTTTCTGAGTTGCATGATGATATTTTCCATGGCCTTGCAGACCATTTTCGTCAGGCTAATAGGGAGATAATTCCCGGGATCAATGGTGGCTCCCCATTTGTGGAGTAGGATAACTGTTGCTGTGTGCCATTCAGTGGGCACAAAGCCTGACGTGAGGCTATGACTGAACATGGTGCTTAGGTGGGGAGCCAGTTCGTTCTGAAGTTCGTGTAAAACGCAGCCTGGGATGTTGTCCGGTCCCATGGATGCTGTGTTTTTGGCTTTAGAGAGTGCAGCTTTTACCTGTGTAGTTGTGATTACAGGGACTCTGTATTCTTCCTGTATAGATATGGCCCCTTTAAGGGGTGAGAGGGGGTAAAGTTAGCACTGAACCTATCTGCCAGGATGCTGGCAATATTAGGTGGTTCTGTAATTTTCGTGCCATTGTGCTGTAACTCAGAGCAGATCTGGGTGTTGCCATTGAGATTCTTGACATAGCTTTAGAATGCTTTGTGGTTGTCTCTAGAATCAGTGGCGATTTTGTTTTCGTAGCTAGCTTTGGAGGATCTTATAAGGGATCTCAGCTTCTTACTGAGGCTGACCAGGGAGCTCCTGCACTGATGGAATTTTATTCTCTTTTGCAACAGTTTTTTCCTTCTGTTGTAGAGTTTGTTTATGGCAGGGGACCACCAGATTGGTTTCCTTTTTTTGAAGGATAGCGTCTTGGTTCTGTTAGGGATAGCACGATCCATGCACTTGTGTAAGTGCTTATAGAGTGCATTTGTGTAGGATTCAGCAGTCGTAACTGTATTGTCCATCTGCATGGGTGTCATGAAGTTTACCACTTCTGTCTTAAGAAGCATGAAGTTGGCTTTGGAGAAATGTTTTACTATGGTTTCCTTAATGGGGGTGAGGGCGGGATGTGGATATCTAGGGTGATTAGCTTATTTTCAGATCTGACCAACGAGGAGTTGACTTCATGTGTGGAGCACCGGTCACTCATGTTGGCAATGACTAGGTCTAGGATATTGTTGCCCCTGGTGGGGGTGTGGATAAGTTGATCCAGGGCATTGGAATTTATGAATTCCAAAAAGCGTTGAGCGAAGGAGTTGGTACAAGAGTAGTTTTCCCAGTTAATGGTGGGGTAGTTGAAATCACTCATTATTAGGGTGTTTGGTTGAACCCTAACATTTTCCAGTATATCAAGAAAAGAGGAGTGGTAATCCTGGGGCATGGGGAGGGATCCGTAGGAAGCTACAGTTTGGATTGTAGTTTTGCCCACAGTTAGTTGCACTTAGATAACTTCAGATGCATTTTGCTGAGCAACCAGCCTGGAGGTGTGGATATCCTTAATTAATATGGACAGACCTCCACCTTTGGTGTTCCGGTCCAGGTTAAATGGCCAAAATGTGTGGTATGAGTTATAGTCTGGTAATGCAGGGGTGTTCTCTGGAGCCTTGAACCAGGTCTCAGTGACTGCACAGATATCGATGTTCTCCATTTTAAGGAGTGCCTCGAGGGAGTGCATTTTGAGATTTAGACTTCTAGCATTGAGTAGCATTACCCTCAGTTTTTGCTTGCCTGTTCCTGTTACGGTGGTGAATTTGTCATTTGAACCTTGCCTAAAAAGGCACTATAGGGGCGGCAAGAGCCTTAGACATTTTCTGGAATCCCAGGGGTGACAGGTGCAGGCCATCTCTGGCAAAGCATCGTGGTCTGTCGACCATGTCATCCCAGGCAGACAGATACTGGATCCCCTTAGAATGACACCAGAAGCTAAGCCAATTGTTGAAGTCAATAATTTTGCCCTTGTACTGCGGTATCATTCTGGGTGATGGCAGGATACTACTCAGGGCTAGGGTTATACCTGCCTGGGCTACAAGATCGGAGAGCTTATCCATGTCTCTTTTCAGGTAGTCCAGGGAGGTATGTCTCCGGTCATTCACACCAACATGGACAATAACATAGTCATATTTGTACTTGTTGCAGAGTGACCTGAGTGCATGGGTTATGTGGCAGATCCTGGCACCCAACAGGCAGCTGACAGTAATCTTCTCCTTGTTTAGCCTGGTGAGTGGGACATCAGTGTGCCTGATTATAGAGTCATCTATGACTAGTGTGTTGGGTATGTTGTTTTGCCTTATGGGCTGTGGTTGAGTGGCACACTGAGTCAGTGAGGTATGTCATTTGGGTTGTGTTGGGGCATGGAGGTTGCTTGCGTTTCTGCTTTGGTGGTCTCTGTTGCTTGAGCAGATTATTATTGAGCGCCTCCACAAAAGTTTTTGTGTGGATTTTGGTGGTGTAGGTTTAGTAGGACTATGTGATGAGTGTGGTGTGGTGCAAGTGTTTACCTTCTCTTGACTGTCAAGTTCAGTCTTGGTTGGAGAGAGCTTTACCTCCAGTTTGGCTAGATAAGTGCATCTCTCACAGGTTGTAGTGTTGGGTGGTAGGAGGAGAGGGTTGTCTATGTTCATGAGGCAATTGCTACATTGCCCCAAGATGCACAGATTCATCAGATAGATAGGAGAGGAAACTGGGAGCTGACCCTTGGACATGCCTGATTAAAAAAGTATTTTCCTCTAGACAAGTGAGGAAAGTGAGTACAAGAGCTGTTTTTCTCTAAGCAAGTGAGGAAAGAAAGTACAAAAACTGTTTTCCTCTAGGTAATGAGAAATGCTGAGTGCTGTATTAATTTGTAGCTTATTTAGTGCTTACGGCAAGTTCTGAACAAGTGCTGAGCACGAATAAGCAAATTCAAGTGCTAAAACTAAGAATCTGTATCTGAACTAGACTAGTTACAGGAAAGAAACAAGTGAAAATGTGGCCTTTTAAATCAGAAAGTTGAGAGATATGGAAAAATTGTCCAAATGGCCAGTAACTACAATTTCTGGGCCAGAAACCAATCCTTGTGGTAGATACGTTACCTAGTGCTTACCACTCCCACTCCCACTAATAAGCTAGAAGGCTACCCTCCAACACAGAAAGGCTTGGGGTGCTCAGGAGTTTACAAACAATCCTGGATACAGCAAATCTGTATCTGGACTAGACTAGTTAAAGGAGAGGGGGGAAACAAGTGCAAATGCGGGCTTTTAAATCAGAAATTTGAGAGAGATGAAAAAACTGCCCAAATAGCCAATAACTACAATTTCTGGGCCATAACCACTCCTTATGTGGTAGGTTACCTAGTGCTTACCACTCCTACTGATAAGTTAGAAGGCTTCCCTCCAACACAGAAAGGCTTGGGAGGCTCAGGAGCTTGCAAACAGTCCTGGATACAGCAAATGTGTATCTGGACTAGACTAGTTACAGGAAGGGGGAAACAAGCGCAAATATGGGCTTTTAAATCAGGAAGCTGAGAGAGATGGAAAAACTGCCCAAACGGCCAATAACTAAAATTTTTGGGCCAGAAACCACTCCTTATGTGGTAAATAGGTTACCTAGTGCTTACCACTCCCACTGCTAAGCTAGCAGGCTTCCCTCCAGCACAGACAGGCTTGGGGGGGCTCAGAAGTTTACAAACAGTCCTGGATATAGCAAATCTGTATCTGGACTAGACTAGTTACAGGAAACGAGCATAAATGTTTGTGTTACAGTTAAGCAGAACACAGGGAGATTGTAGCAAAGTTTTTTTTTTTTTTTTGGTAAAGGAAAGGGAGAGAGGAGAAGCAGAAGATAATTCAACGTTAGGAAACCTAGTGGGTTGACCTTCCCATATGTTCTCTCTGTATTAGGTAGAATGAGCTAATGACACTAGACTGGGAGGAGTGTCCCAGATCAAGTTTACAGTAGGGGCGGGCAACTGCAAAGCCACCAGGTATTCTGAGCTTGTCTACCACACAGTTTTGCTATGATGGAATGTAAGATTTCTGTAAAGTATGACTGTTCTGAAAAACTGTATATCAGGCTACCGATACTATTTTACACACAGGGCAAGATCTGTTTCCCCCTTGCTTGTTTATGTACCACGTAACAGGAAACAGAAACTGTAATATTCCTCCATATTCTCAAAGAAGGCAAGTATAAACTTTAACATATGAGCATGACAATTGATAGTTCTTATTATGTTGTCTGCAAACATTTGTAGAAGTCGTATGGACCATAAATAATTGAATGAGCTGAGATTATTTATAAGTGCCAATATCTTTTTTTATGTTTTTGTTTGGGTTTGTCTTTTCTGTTCTAAAGACCCTGCACTTTTTTCCTCATAGACACTGCTCTCCAAGCAAAGTCTGAGGTTTCTCAGTTTGTACTTGACAAGGCACTTTACAGCAGCTGGAGCGACCTCAGGGGTTCCTCACAAAGAAACTACAGGGTGTAAACAACATGTTAAATACAGGGTGTAAACAACATGTTCTATGAGGATAGACTAAAAGTCCTATCCCTTTACTGTCAAAGCACACTATAAAACTAAATAAAACTCACAAAGTAAAAAATAAATGATAGAATCCAGGCCACCGATGAAGGCAAAATCTTTTATGAAAACACACAGATACAGATAAGCTCTTTCGTCTTGAGGCAAGACTTCTTCAGATAAAAGCCCAGGTCCTACAAATTGCTTTTAAAACCCTCCCAATTACAAACAATTAACATTTAAAAGGTCCACACACAAATACATAAATGTGAAAAAATAGTATGAATAATGAAAAATCACATAAATCTTCATGTTACTCTCAATACAAATCCAAAAAATTGTAATATGTATATAAGAAATACATAAGAGGTTATATTAAAATATATAAGAATGTATATACATCCTCACCATATATCAGTATAGGTGAGAAACATCAAATTCTGACTGCCTTAGCAACCAAAACTGGCTTAATAGTAAGATATTTGTTGAGACCAGGTGGAAATGGGATTTCAGCCTAAGCTGCCACTTTAACTCTCTGTTCAACAATACATTTTAATGTCCCCACCCCTAGAATTACTTTTTATTTAATCAATAATGCCAAATTTAAAACCAACAAAAGAAGGGCATAATACTGAATGTTTGAACAAGGCAGTAGTTTCTTTATCAGTCCGTATGTCATATAGGTGCTCATACATTCTATCTTTAAATGCTCTTTCTGTCTTTCCTATATAGAATGCAGGGCACCCCTCAGATATAGCCAAATACACTAACATCATAGTGTTGCAATTACCTTTACAAAACCTTACAAGGCTGTTTAAACCATTGTTCAAATAAATCCAGTCTTCCCTTATAATGAAGGAGCATTGACCACAGTTGCCACAAGAGCTAGTGGCCTTTTTTACTATTCTAACATTACTATCCACTTGTTCAAAAATTCTTTTAAAATTTTTTTCAGTTTTAAAAGTGAAAATGGGGTTTGTACCAACAGCTTCAAATAAGTCTTTGTGGGTTTTAAGCACACTCCAATTAGCTCTAACTATTTGGATGAATGTATCGGAAAATACATTAAATTCTGTAACACAAGCCCCATGAAAATCTTTACCTTCATTTTGTTTAACAACAGTAGTTAAAGGTTCACCTAATAGGGCCTTATATTTCGTACCCCATCCCCTATAAATTTCTTCCAATACTTCATATATCATATCCGCAGGATACCCTCTTTCTACAAATTTCTTATCCAGAAAAATAAATTCACCAACTAAATCATTTTGATCAGAAGTCATCCTTGCAATTCTAACTGCTTGTCCCTTAATGAGACTTCTTTTCTGAAACTGTGGATGATGGCTGGTGAAATGCAGGTAACTATTACACCAAGTGCTTTTACGATGAATCCTGGATTTAAATCCATTAGTAGTTTTAAAGATAGTAATGTCAAGATAATTAATACTTACATCATTCCATGCATATGTAAAGGTGAGAAACGTGGTACAGGTGTTTAAATATTGCATAAACGCATCAAGAGTATCCCTTGTCCCCTCCCATAGAACAAAAATATCGTCAAGAAATCTCAAATATAACCGTATGTTTTTGTGGAAGGGACTATTGAAAACATACCTGTTCTCCCATTCTAACATCACTAAGTTGGTGTAGATGGGGGCACAGGCTGCCCCCATAGCTACCCCACTCACCTGTTGAAAGTATTCCCCCTGGAAGCTTATGTAGTTATTGTCAAGGATGACTTCCAAAAGCTCTAAAGTTAATGAAATATGATCTTTAGATAAGGAGGAATATTTGTAAAGACAATCACTGAAATACTCATACCCTTCACATCATGGAATACATGTAAAGAGATCCTTGACGTCAGTGGTAAGGAAACCACAACTATCACTCTACATATCCTTAGTTAATTTACTAAAGAATTCCCAAGAATCCTTTATAAGATGTTTAGTTTTAACTACTATTTCCTTGGTGCAGTGATCCACATATACTGCTAAGGGATGAGTCTTAGAATTTCTAGCTGATACAATAGGCCTAAAGGGTGATTCTTTAATGGATTTGTGTACCTTAGGCACCCCAAAAAAATTGGGAATAATCGGATTGAGTTGCCTCAAATACTCATGTGTTTTACTATCAGTCCTATTTTCCAACAGATATTCTTCAAGAAGTGAATCAATTATCCTGTATGCTATATGAATTTCATTAATAGAAACCAGAGAATAGGTGGTGGTATCAAGCAAAATATTTGCGATTGCATTGTTATATTCTTCAGTGCCATGTAGCACAACCCCCCCCCCTTATCAGGCTTCATTGTACGATATTCTGTCTGCGACTGCAAGTCACAAAGTAATTTCTCCTCATCTTCACTAAGATTGTGGTACCCTACTGTCCATCTATTTTTTGTGTATGCTTCATATATTTCATCTGTTACAATTTTTTCAAATATCATTAAGGCAGGGTGTAGAGGTGGATTAAAAATACTCCTTTTAACTAAACCCTTATAACTGCTAGAATTGTCGTTTTCTGTTTTTTTGAAAATCATATTTAAATTTAACTTCCTGAGATATAATTTAAAATCAACCAAAAGATTGGCTAAATTGCCATAATATGTTTTGACAAATTTAAATCCTTTAGAAAAAAGGTTAAAATGTTGTTTACCCAGGGTATATGGTGTATAATTAAAAATCTTAAAACCTTTGTACTCACTTACAATACCTTCCATGCCATCAACTACCACTATTTCCCCTTCTTCCCCACCGTCTTCCATCCGTAATTCGTCCCATAATGACCGGATGGATGGCCTGGGTCTGATGGATATCTGGTTTTGTTGGCCAGCCGTTCTGACCTTCTTGGTACTAAAAAATTTTCATCTTGCTCGGAAAAAGAATCCAACTCATCTAAAGGCCTATTATTGGCTCCTTCCAATGGCATAACCCTGTCATGTACAGTAACCCTCTCCTCTGTAGGCAAACCTGCCATACTGTGTTTGTTTTTATAATTGTAGCAAAAACTTTCATTGACCTTGTTTTTATAATTTTTTAATGGGCCTGGGTACACTTTCCCAACATTATATTGTTGCTTGTCCCTCATAAACTTTTTCTGCTTCCTGACAAAAATATTGTGAATTATTTTATCAGTCCTACTCAAAACCTTCTTATACAATTGTTTGTATTCCGGAAACAGTAAGTCTTTTAAAATATCAGCATTCAATTTATTAATGGCATTGAGTAACGCTGCTAAAGCTAAATCATTATATTTAATCAATCTGGTGATAAGTCCAAACCCACATTCATCAAAACAACCATGAAAATCATTCAAAATTTCTTGAGTATATACAATACCAAAAGGATATTTATACAAGCTCAGTCCTTGTGGGACCAATTTATGATTAAAACAACAGTGCAAATAATGATTGTCAATCTGTAAACATTTAAATTTAAAAAGTTTTTTTTCCAAAGAAAAAATCATGTCCTTCAATGTGGGCATGTCCTCTGAATTAGGCCTATAACCATTAACATCATAGTGTGAAGTATTCGCAGTAGAAGGAAAGTCAAAGTCTTTGTCCAATACTTCACAAAAACGCACAGAATGGTCAGAATGCGGAGGATGAGAAACCTCCGTATCTACAGCATTAAATAGAGGAGCATTACCATTAATACCATGATGATATACTTGAAAAATAGTACCTTTTGTGTTTTTGTGTAACTGCTGAACACCTCGACTGTTACTTTCCGTAGGTAACTGAGTATCATGAGTCGTGGGACGCTGAGCAGCTGAACCAGGCCCATCTTTAAGAGCAAGTCCTTGTTGAACAACTCCTCTTTCTGTCTGAATCCCACCATAGATCGCGTTCCCCGAGCGTGGAGACGACGTAATAGGCGCTGTTAAAGTTTCTGAAACACAAGAAGACACTAAGCCTGGTTGGATGGCGCCACCTACTGGCTAGTTTTGGCTTAGCAGTTCAATAAGCCTGGTAAGATCCCCCTTCAAAGCTGCGACTTCCTCACGAACTCTAATGACCTCTCTTTGTGTTCTGGCCACGCAGCCAGGACTGAATGGATCATCATTTTCAATGATAGTCGAGTCACCAGATGAATTATTCATAGTGGTAGCACAAGTGCAAAACTAATAGAAACTGATGCCACCAAAGGCAGACAACTGGACCCAGAGAAGACGAACGTCAAAGCACACTATAAAACTAAATAAAACTCACAAAGTAAAAAATAAATGATAGAATCCAGGCTTTTATCTGAAGAAGTCTTGCCTCAAGACGAAAGTGTTTATCTGTATCTGTGTGTTTTCATAAAAGATTTTGCCTTCATCAGTGGCCTGGATTCTATCATTTATTTTTTACTATCCCTTTACTGTGTCTCCTACTGACCATTAAGGGGTGATCTATTCTTGACCTACAAGGCACTCAAATCCAGTTCTGATGGAGCTGCTACACATCCGCAAGTCAAACAGCATGAGGGTTACCCAATATAGGGATCTAAACTTAGTCAGCGACTCAAACAAAACATACTGGAGAGACAGATATGTGTCTCAGAGATTGCCCCATCTTTGGAACGGGTTTCCTATTTACGTTAAGCAGAGCTCATTTCTGGTCCCCTTCAGATGCAGTTTGAATCAATTGATAGGGAATCGCAAATTCCCAAATGGGGTAGTGCCTATTTTCTATTATGCACTGGGGCAGTCTGTAATATACTCAAGGAATAGGCACAAATTCCTTCCATCCTGTTGTCCCTAGAGGCCATATATTTGGTAAAATCTAGATGTTCTTCGTGTTTTAATGTTGCAGTCCTCACACTTGGGTTATCTGCCTGCAGGTAGCCCTCAGTTGGCCCGAATACCAGAGAGTTAGTATTTCTGCGTTGGTTGCTGTCACTCCAGGTCTGACGTCAGGTCATCAGGGGTATAATAACAGGCAGCCGATGCCATTACATCAGTCTTTCTTGCCGAGGAGCCCAAAGCAGAAGCAGTTCACATGAGTGCCGGTCGGCCGCTACCTGAGTTTTCGTTGTCGAGCTGAATTATCCTGAAGTCTTCTAAAGCTAAGTACCCCATTGGGGATCCTTTTTTCTTGCTCTAACTGATGTCAGAAAAAGTTAACGATTGTCTTGCCTGTGGAAAGTAAATACCACACCAAGATTTTCATTCTTACTGAGTCACCTGTTTAGGCCCAGACCACGACGTTCCCCGCTGTCTGTTTTGTGCCTTGTTCAGCTCCGGAACTATTCATTGTTGGGCCCTTATTGTCGCTAAATACTTTAGTTCTCGATCTCCGTATTCCGAAATGGCTTCGGTAAGCCATCTGACTACCTATCTGCTGAAAAAAACGTAAGGATAAAGACAGAGACAGACTGCACAGGTCCAAAGCTGCTGACGATGCTTCTGTTAAGCTAGTCACCAGTTCCCCAGTACTCAGTGAGCTGCTTTTGCAGCCTCTGATGCCCACTTCAGTGGATTCGCAAGCCTCTACCGAGACCCGTTCAGAGTCCAGTATGCCGCAAAACTCTTCTTTGATGGAACCTGCGGATGTCTCCACCTTGAATGGGTCCAAAGCTGCTAAGCAGGCACCGGCTTCTGAGGAAGTTCTTCTCACTACCGATATTCGATACAAACCGACGACTTCTTTTCTGTCTTCAGTTTTGTCTAAAACTATCGAGTTTCTAAGGCCAAGAGTACGCGCTACACCTAAAAAACTAACGACCCAAAAGCATGCACCCGCTTCCTTGCCACAACATCAAATGCTTAAAATGTCAGAAGACCTTATTATGTTGATTAGGGGAAGTCAGCCGTCCCCTACTAAGAGAAAAAGAGACCTGTCCCCAGCAGCTTTAACAGACCAAGAGTCTGACAACTCTGAGGTATCTGATTATGAAGACATGCCTTTATCTGCTTATGAGGATTCAGATGCAGAGGAATCTATTCCCTCTGCTTCTCCTCCAGAGGAATTTTCTTTTGGTGAAACCTTACATACTTTACGAGAGCATTTCCACTGGGAATGCCAAGACTATCCTTGGTCCAAAAAGAGACATAGAGAATTTCTAGACTTGCCCCAACATAGGCCTTTAGCAATACCCCCAGTCCTGGATGTTGTGGATGATGTCTTTATGGAATCCAGTTTAACTCCTGATACCTTACCCCCTGCTCCTTGGAAACCAGACAGGTACTACAGAGTTCCTGATTCTCACAAATTACTTTTCAAAAATCCTACTGCTGACCCAGAGGTCATCTCCCAGGAGCCCAAAGGTATCAAAGCAACTACAGCTAAGAATCCCACTCCTTCGGACAGGGATTCCAGAGCTTTAGACAGATGGAGTAAAAAAGTATACACCTTTGCAACTCTCACCATTAGGGCTTTGAATTGTCAGTTTCACATGCTGAAGTACCAACAACATATTATAGGACTTATTAAGCAAAAAATAGCTACCTTTACGGACTGTGCAGAAAATAAAGAATTACAAGAGCTAATGCATTCTGCAAGCCAAGTCAGCAAGCTTACATTGCAGTGTGGCTTTGATGCCCTAGAAGTGTCTTGCAGGGCAGCAGTCACTGGTTCTGTACTGAGAAGGCATGCTTGGCTTAAGGAGCAGACCTTGCCAGACCATGTCAAATCAAAATTACTAGACGCTCCTTTGAATAAGCACAATCTGTTTGGCACCAAAGCAGAAGAGGTTCTTAAAAAGATGGAAGAAAAAGCTAAATCTATGCAGACAGTCAAATATTTCTTGCAAGTACAGCCTCCTAGATTCAGTAGGCATTGCCCCTCGAAACATTGGTCCTTTCCAGCCCCCTCTAGGGCCATCTCAAACTAGAGTAAACAGGCCCCCCAGACTACAGTCTCAGGGTATGCAGAGATCTAAGCAATGGAGTGCCTCCACTTCAAAAACAGGAAGTACTAAGCCACCCCCCTAACAGGAAGAATTCCCAATGACTTCTCAACTCCACTCCTCACCTCTGCCCAGCTGCTTGTGCCCCTAGGAGGAAAACTTGCCCATCATGCAAAAAAATGGACTTCCATTACCAAAGACCGATGGGTCCTCAACATTGTATCCCAGGGGTACAAATTTTACTTCCACTCGCTGCCAACCCCAGAAGGGTTTCCAGACCTTCCTCCAAACCAGTGGGCAGAGGCACAAAAACAAATTCAGTCCCTGCTCTCTATAAGGGCAATTCAACCTGTTCCTGCAAACAGATGGGTCAAGGGTTCTATTCCAGACTTTTCCTGGTACCCAGAAAAGAGGGCACTTGGAGCCCAATCCTAGATGTCTCCATTCTAAACTCCTTCCTGGTGGTACCAAAATTCAAAATGCTCACCCTGCAGCAGCTTCTTCCTGTGCTGGCCAAAGATGCCTGGTTAGCTACCCTAGATTTAAAAGAAGCCTATCTGCACATCTCTATAAGGGACTCATGCAGGGAATATCTTCGCTTCAGGGCAGGATCTGTGCATTATCAGTTCTCTGCACTTCCCTTTGGCTTATCCACTGCTCCCAGAGTATTCACAAAATGCCTGGCTCCAGCAATTGCTTACTGCAGACAGAGAAAAATTCAACTTTACCCGTACTTGGACGACTGCCTGATTAAGGCAGACAGTCAGGAAATGCTGTTGCAGCACCTGACATTTGTAAAAAAAAACCTTCTAACCTCGTTGGGGTATACCATCTTCAAAAAGAAATCAAAACTAGTCCCCAGTCAAAAGATTGTATTCCTGGGAGCAAGCTTGGACACAGCATCCCAGATGGCATTCCTTACACCAGAAAAACAAGCCTGTCTGACAGACTACTTCAGTCAAATAGCCACCAGAACCCAGCTATCCGCAAGAAAAATCCTGCAGTCCCTAGGGTTCATGGCCTCATGCATCCTACTAATTCCATATGCCAGACTGCATATGAGGAAACTTCAGTGGTACTTAAAAAGTCTTTGGTGCTAACATTCTCAGGACCTGGAACCCATCATTCCTATCATACCTTGTCTAAGGACAGAGTTTCTTTGGTGGGCAGCAGCATACAACCACAACTACCCTTTACTCAACCCCACACCACCCAGACCCTAACCACAAATGCATCAGATTATGCCTGGGGGGCACACCTGGATGACAAGTGCATTCAGGGCCACTGGAGCCCAAGTCAAATTCATCTGCACATAAACCAAAAAGAGATGCTAGCTGTGCAACACACTCTTAACAGCTTTCAGATCGCTACTCTCACAGGGACCCCTGCTAATAAAAACAGACAACACCACAGTTATGTGGTAGATCAACAAGCAGGGGGGAACCAACTCTTACCCACTCTGCAGGCTAGCCATGGCCCTGTGGAATATGGCCTTGGACATGCAGGTCCATCTGTAACCTCAATTCCTGCCAGGCCAACAAAACTCACTGGCAGACAACTTAAGCAGACATATCCTAGACCCACACGAGTGGCAGTTAGAGCCCAGCACCTTCAGCCTTCTGATTCAGAAATGGGGGACCCCAGAAGTGGATCTCTTTGCCTCCCCTTGCAATCACTAGCTCAGCAAATTCTGCACCAGGATACCTCACAGCAGGGCCTGGAAAGTGGATGCCCTATCCTTCCAGTGGGTAAACCTCTCAATCTATGCATTTCCCCCTCTGCTCCTTCTCTCAAGAATATTGCTCAAGATTAGACAGGACAGACAAGACAATTCTGATTGCCCCGGACTGGCCACACCAGCACTGGTACCCACTCCTGCACAGCCTGTCACCGGTGCCACCTTCGCACCTACCCCAGATCCCCACCCTGCTCACTCAGCAGGGAGACGGATCTTGCATCTGCAACTGCAAACCTTAAATCCTGCAGCCTGGCTTATTCCTTGAATTCTCTCCCAGTGTCCAGCCTAAGCAAGCAGGTACTGGATGTCATTCTTGAAGCCAGAAGACCCAGTACAAGGAAATCCTATACTGATAAGTGGAAAAGGTATTGCTCCTGGATTCAATCTAAAGGAGATCCCTACCTCTTATCTTGCATTACTTAGCAGATCTACTCCACAGAGGCCTATCCTTTTCCTCCATTAAGATCCATGCCTCTGCCATCTCGGCTCATTACAACTCTGAGCCACCCCCATTCTCTCACCCTGTCATCAAACAGTTCCTGAGGGGGCAAACAACTTAAGGCCACCAAGGAGAGCATCCACCCCTGCTTGGGACCTTAACTTTATACTGGTAAAGCTCACACTGCCCCTTTTGAGCCTGCAGTGTCAGCAGACTTAAATTTCCTCTCTGGGAAAACAGTATTGCTCCTGGCCATCACTTCAGCAAGAAGAGTATCTGAGCTACAAGCACTTATGGCCGTGAAACCCTTCATTATTTTTCATGCTGACAAGGTCTCCTTCAGGACTAATCTTTCATTTATGCCCAAAGTGGTGTCCAGTGTGGCTCTCAACCAATCTTTCCATTTGCTAACCTTCTTTCCTAATCCTCAAAATAAAGGGGAAAGGATCCTGCACTCCTTAGACATGCACAGACAGCTCAGATTATAGCTGGATAGGACTAAGCCCTTCAGGAAATCTGACCAGTTACTACTCAATTTTGCACCAAGGGCAGAGGGCAAGGCCATTTCAAAAGAGACAGTTTCTAAATGGATAGCACACTTTATCCATTTCTGCTACAAGCACCATAGGAAACCAACCCCTCAGGGGGTCAGAACACATTCCACTAGGGCAACTTCTACCACTACAGCACTCCTCAGGGGAGTCCCTACCAGGGACATTCTGGAGGTTGCTACCTGGAGCTCTGTACACACATTCACCAAGCATTACCACCTACCTATATTTTCCAAATCCAGGGTGGGTTTTGCAATTGCAGTCCTGCAGGGCATTCTAGCCAGCGAAACACTTCTTGACTGCCTCCACCCTTTTTACAGATTTGGGAATCAATCCAAGTATGATGACTGCAACAGTGAAATATGAAGAACATAGTACAGTTGTGTATACTTACCATAAATGTAGATGTTCGAGTGTATTCACTCTTGCAGTCCTGGTTTCCCTCCCTCCAGTCCCCTTCTCTCTGTCTCTCTATCCTCTCTGTGTATACTACACACCTCTTGCAGGGGTATTGGTATTTCAATTTTACTGGTGGAGATTTTTTCACCATAGCTTAGCTCCCTGCTGGAGCGACAGCAACCAACGCAGAAATACTAAGTCTCTGATATTCGGGCTGACTGAGGACTACGTGTAGGCAGATAACCCCAAGTGTAATGACTGCAACAGTGAATACACTCGAACATCTACATTTATTGTAAGTGTGTACACAACTGTACTTTATGTTGGCTAGGATTTTAGGGGCTCTTAAGCCGTTAGCCTATTAATCTCCTATTAACCTATGAATCTGTTATGCCTGACTGTGCTGTGTGAGTGAGAAACATGGATTCTGACAAATTTGGTGTCTCCACTAAAAAAAATCTCCCTTTTTGCAAATCCCCAAACTACAACCTGAAATTTCAAAGAATGTTGTTATTGGGCCCATACAGACTTCAGGTACCACTGGGTTTTTCTCAAGTGAAGTATTGCAGGAGGGATTATGAGAATTATTGAAGCCATGAAACCCAAAATTTGGAAGACGTTCCTTTGCTGAGACAGTAGCATGAGTGGAAAACTCAGGAATAGATCTAGGTACAGTGATCTACCTTTTACTTTGGAAGAAAAGTCCTTTGAACTAGGGTGTCCAGGAGACATCCCAGGACAATCCTGTGGGATGTAGTCATTGTAAGTTCTCCTGGAACCCCAATCTGTGTAGGAGATCCTTTCCCAAGATGAGATATTTCTGACACTTTGAAAAAGACTTGGAAAATATAAGCAAGTTATCCAAATAAGGAAAATGTAAATAACTTACAGTCTGCTACCACAGGAGCTAGACACTTTGTGACTACCCTAGAGCAGTAGATAGACCAAAGGGTAATGTTGAGTACTAATAATGTGATCCAGACATAGAAAACATTTCGAAACATCTGAAATCTGGATCTATAGAAATTGGATGGTATGCATTTTTTTGAATCTAAGGTCAACAGAAAACTTAAATGGAGAATAAGGGGTAACATTGTGAAGGGTTAATATTTTTTACTTGGGCTGTATCAAAATAGGCTCGGAAAGAAAAGATCCAAAACTGGTCTCCAAGAATCTTCCTTCTTTAGCACCAGAAACATGCTTTAATAACAGCCTTCTCCTAACTTAGAAGGAGGATATGCCTCTATCTGATGCAGCAGGTGTTAAATGACTAGAGGGAAAAGAGGAGTTTGGTCTGGTGGATGAGTAGATGAGAAACCCTGTGGAAGTCAGGAGTGACTACTGCTGCCATCTGTAACCAAGATGGAGTTTTTTCAGAACCCAACTGCCTTAGACTGTCTGTTGCCAAAGAGAGAGAAATGGAGGTTCAGACTTTCTGGAAGGAATAAGGGTTTGCTAGGGTGGGAGGGTAGAGGGGAGTCCTGTATATAGTATTTCAGACTTTTTAGACTAAAAGTTGTTCTGGGATGCTTTTTAAAACTTTGCTTACAAGCCGCTTGTGGATCTGTTTATTTTGCTTTTTAAATAAGGCTATAGAAATAGGATTAAATCCCTTGGCAGATTTGGATAAGATAGACGTGAAAATCTGAGAAATTCCTTCAATTGACTTACCTCTCTCATCACACTTTTTAAGGACCTCTGCAGCAGATAGTCCTAAAACGAAATCACCATCCAAGGGAAAATTCAAAATGTCATTTTTTTACTTCTTCTGGAATATTTTGAGAATGCAACCAAGCAAACCACAGCCCGAGAAGTGGCATCAGCAGAATCATAATCTCATTTCGAACAGCGAGCAGCCTTTTAAGACACAGAAGCAACTGAATTACACATAGCAGATTTTTCCTTAAAAGTGGAAACAGGTGGCGTAATATTCCTCCATATTCTCACCAGCTTGACAATTGATAGTTCTAAAAACAAGTGCTGCAGAAGAATGCGGTTTCTCCCAAATCTAGCAAAAGTTTTTCCACCCTTGTCAGAAGGAGAGGGATTTATATTAATTAAATGTTTACCAGCATCTGGGTTCACTAAAGCTAGCTGCTAGGTTTGGTCTGGAATGAGTGTAAAAATGTAATAGACTGAATGACTGTATACAGTCTATCTGCTTTCTTACGGGCAGGAGGCTGACTGCCAGGCAAGTTACAGGGTGTGACAAAAACATCCTGCAGTGCTGAATGAAAAGGAGAAATTGTGGGTGGGTTCTGGAAATTTTCATTGTAATTAATCATAATACTTTTTCATTGACTGTGGAATATCATTATGTACCCACTGAAGCAATGGATTCATATGGAAATAGTTTCAGAGAAAGAGAATCCTTCAAAGGGACTTGGCCAATAAGACACTCACCTCAGAATCTGAATTAGATATCTGAGGATACAAGATAGAATCTGTCCCTTCATACACACATGAACCTCTTTAAAAAATGAAGAATCTTTTTCTTTTACCAGAAACGGCTAAACTAAACACTGAGCTAAACCCAATAAATCACTCCTGTCAAAAGTGACTGAGACAGAAGTTGAAATATCTTTTAAGTTTTTGTTTCTTTTGACAGGAATTTCTGAAAAAAAAAAACAGACCCACTTTAGCCAAGACAAACCTCCCTAGGGATAGAAATAACATTATGGCTAGGTTGAGTGGCATTCCCTGTCCCTTCTTCCAGGACAAACAAGAGAAGCTGTCCCTTGCCCGCCAACAGCCGCAGAGGACATGTGTAACCACTGGTCCACAGTGACTATAGGGACTAAACCAGAGTGAGCCAGCCTGCAATGATGACAAAGGCTGTTCAGTAGTTTTCTTTCTTTCTTTCTTTCTTTCTTTCTTTCTTTCTTTCTTTCTTTCTTTCTTTCTTTCTTTCTTCCAGAAGAAGGAAGAACATAGGAACTATTAGGTTGTTCCACAGTTAAGCCAAATATGATAACTGATTCCCAGGGAAGCCTGGTAGCAGTACTCAGTAAAACAGATAAGTTATAAAAAACGTAACTTTTTTTCTCATAAAAACAAAGTAAAAGCACTGTAAACACATACTCCACTCCCCAGTAATAAAAATAACATAACTTTTACTGCAGAAAAATAGTTTTAAATTAGTTTTAAGAACTTTTTACCACAAAGGTAAAAAAGTGACACTGCTGTTTAATACTAATTAAAAGCCACATGGTAGTCATTAAAATAATTTTTTCTAGCTTTAAAATTATTCTTTTACAGAAAAAATATAATTTCTGTCATGAAAAGAAAAGTGGAAGTTTTTCTTTCCTGAAGGGAACTCATCTGCCCAACACTCGAACAGTGTTAGCTGACTGTCAATCCTCTAAAGCCCGCAAAAGGAGTGCTCTCTTCAGTAGCAGGAAAGCTCTGAAGGGCTTGGCACCAAACGTGACTTTTTAGTTCAGCTCATGCTGACTAATGGCTTGGGCATATGGAAGATGCCCTGAAAGCTTTGAAAGCTGGCCAGCTGCTGCATCTCTAGCAGGATATAATCCATAATAGCTAAGGCTATTGCAGCAGTGATCCATATGAAGAACACCACGTATTTCTAATCATCCCCTCATCCATCCGTGACAAAAGCAGGTGCTCAGCTTTCATTGTTGATATTTCATTTCCATAGATACCTGCTTGGCCTTTTCCCTTGCAAATCCAGGCTCCCATACACTCTTTTCTAAAGCTACTACCAAGTGGAGGCATGATGAGCTGTAAGCCCACCCCCTGATATTCCTTGTAGTACCACTCCTTCTCCAAGGGATTGCAGCATTTTCTAGTCCTGATCCACCCCTCCTCCTAAAGATAAACATACTCATCTTCCCCTGTCAGTGCCATTAAGGACTCAAGACACTAATCAGAATTGTGCCACATGGTGATAGACATCGTATCTCTTTTCACCACCTTCTACGACCCGCACCATCCTGCTAATGTATGCTAACTGTAATTCTGCACCAACCCTGCACTTTATGTAAGAAAACCCCTTTCAGTAACATCACCACTACACAAGACAGGTTCAGATACATCAGATGCATGCACCAACAAACATGTGCAGTTTTAAAGCTATCCATTTACCTGACCTTTAACTCTAACCCACTATCACTTTCACAAACAGACAAGCACATTCTCTTCCCTAATATCAACCCACTTACCTTTACTCTGTCTGCATTCTGACCTGTCTACATTCTGATACTGTTCTTCTGATTGTCAACATTCTGAAAAGCAACTATATAATACTTATATGTAGAGCAGACTCTCCGTAAACCAGAACTCAAGCAACTGGCAAAATCTAGTCTCAGCGCAGATATGATTTCTGAATTCCCTCATGCACAGAATTGCCAGATTTCTGAATGGACAGCTAGGGACTGTAAGTGAAGACCAAAAGAAAAAAAAAAAGGTCTTGCATGCGTTACTACCTGCTGTTCCGCATTAAATAGAAGTGGCTCCACTTTGTGATTTTTGATTGGCTTGAATGCTGGTATACAAGCCAATCAAAAATCGCAAAGTGAAGCCTCTTCTGTTTGATGTGGAGCAGCCCACTGTTTCGCCAGGATTTTATGAGACACTGTGGGACTCAGAATTGGGTTGCTGCACTCGGGACAGTCCCGCTCAAATAGGGACGCCTGCAAACTTGCTCACGCATTACTCTCAACTTCTTAGCACAAGAATTCTGGACAAAACCCAAAATAATATGGGGCACAGGTCCAAAAATATGGGCAGATTTAAATATTTCTTTACAAAATTAGAAAATTGCTAGAATTTCTGGAATTGTGTTAACATACATTTCGTGAGTATTGCAGGATACCTGTTTAATAGTAACTCTCAAGTAACAGGAAACTACACTTATCCTGCATCTACCAATCCCCACAGGTGTCAGTTAACTGCAGGTGTGTGTGTGTGTGTGTGTGTGTGTGTGTGTGTGTGTGTGTGTGTGTGTTTGTATATATATATATATATATATATATATATATATATATATATATATATACACACACACACACACACATATATATATATGTGTGTGTGTCTGTGTGTGTGTATATGTGTTGTGTATCTATGTGTGTTTGTGTGTGTGCGTGTGTGTATATATATATATATATATATATATATATATATATATATATATATATACACGTATACACACACGCACACACACACAAACACATACAAATATTTCTATATAATATACATAATATATATACTATTATATATTTATATATAACATTGTATATAGTACGTATATGTATAGAGAGTTTAGGTTTAGGGAACTGGATGAAAATTTTATGTTTAGGGAGTGCTTGGGGAATTTAGGTTTAGGGAGTAGGGGAGAGTCTTAGGGTTTGGGAATGGGAGGGGAGTTTGTGGATTACAATCAGGGTTCTTGTAGGCTATGGAGTTTAGTAGGATTGGGTTGTAGGAAGTTTATTTAAGTTGGGAGGATTAGAGTAGTTAAAGGTACATAAATAAAGTGAATGCAGTACCAGATCGCACAACTGTTTTTTTTTAGTAAAACAAATAAGCACTTTTGTCCCAAGCTTAATGTATTAAGAACTTCAATAGATTGACAATGTTTCCTATCGCAGTAGTTTAAATCACTTCAAAGTCATGACATCACATTCTACTGCTCTTAAAGTGCAACAGTGTAGCTAATGTAAATCTTATACTGCTTGTTTCAACCTTATATACATTCAGCAATAAATTTCATAAATCATAAAGTTAATAATTGAAAAGTACAAAATTGACATTAAATACATATATATATATATATATATATATATATATATATATATATATATATATATATATATATACCCAGAAGTTCAAGTTATTTACAACATTAAAACTAACTAAAGTACCTATGCTTATAAAACATTCAAATCAAGTTCTAACATACTCCTATACAAGCATTTCCATGATACACTTTTGAAATCATATTTCTCCCCCTAAACAAGTTAAAATATTAACAGTTGTGATTACATAAAAGTTCCTTTGTTAGTAAATTACATCATCTTCTTAATGCCTTTAGTTTAAGAAGGCTACTAATGGACACACTGTCATTTAGTCCTGGCCAGTTCAAGGCATTTAAACAACTGCCATGTAAGTTCTAGTTTTTCCAAGTATGGCCAAGTGTCCCCTCTTTCAGATATTTTTAAAGATTCCAGGACTATAAATTTGAACCCGTGCCCAGGATTTCCAGAATTATGTTTAGCTAGGGCGTTAAATTTACACACATCCCTTATATAACTTAGGTGTTCACCTATCCTCTTCTTCAATTTCCGTTTCGTTTTGCCCATGTAAAAACATGGGTAATTTTCACATATAGCACAATAAACCACCCTTTCACTACTACTACAATTAGATCTCTCCTTGATATTTATTCGGACCCCATTTATTTCTAATCTACTAGTCTCCAGAATGTAAGGACAAAGCTTACATGTACCACATTTAAACATTCGCCCTTCCCTCTTGTTATTTTCATTTTGTTCTAGTAGATTTTTTTATTGTAGCTCTCTCCCTGTGTACAGATAGGTTTCTCACCTAACAATTTCCTCATATGTTTTTCATTACTTAACAAATTCCAGTTTTTCATTAAAATATTTTTAATTTCAACTGCATCCCTAGAAAAAGTTGTTAAAAAAATGGACTGGTAAGGTGACATTATTTGTTTAGTGTTAGTAGTAAATGTTTGTCGCTCTACACTTAGATGTGTGGTTCGTTTTATGCTATTTTGTCTTCCTAGTTCCACCAATTCTTCTATATTTACATTTCCTTGTCCTGGTCTAGTTTTTACATTCAAAATGGGAACAAAATATCCATTTTTCCTTTTTGTCATAACCTCATCCATTATTTTATCTATTGGTTCCATAGGGTAACCTCTTTTAATGATCATTCCTTTTAACAGGTCACGTTCCTTAATAAAATTTTCCCATAATGTTGATTACCCTCGAATCCTAAACTCCCCTTCCACTTCTTAACCCTGAAACTCTTCTTCTCCAGTAGACTCCCTCTTATCTGGTCTCGCTGGGACCGGACCTTCGGCTGGATAAACGAATGGCTTGTTAATCAGAAAAACATACAAATTAATGTATACAGGTTATAAATCAGCTTGAAATACCAGGATTTGTGTTCGTATGCATTTTTCTAATGAATATGAAGCCTAAAATTTAAATTTCTACCATTATTTAGCCCAGAGGAGACGGAAGTGTTCTCTGTTGTCTTGTACCAGGACTATGGCAGAAATTTGGTGGCCAGTTAAAGAGGAGGCTGGTTAAAGAGAGGCTGGATAACAGGGCTGGATACTGTACTCCCTAATCCCCAAACTTCCTTCCTGTTCCCTTACCCTAACACCCCCCTTCCACTTCCAAAACCTAAAACTCCCCTCCAGATCCATAATCCTAAATCATCTTCCCAGTCACTGCCTGGATCCCAACTCTATATTCCCAGTCAATGGCTTACACACTTACCTTGTTCAATTTTGAATAATGTGTTCAGATAAGATGTTTCTGCATACCCTAACTCATATTGAGCTTGAGTATGAGTAGCAGTCTGTGTGAAGTACAGGACATTCACGTCTGTAGCTTTGAGGTAGTAGTCTTCGAGTACTTGGGAGAAAAGCGTGTGTGTGTGTGTGTGTGTGTGTGTGTGTGTGTGTGTGTATATATATATATATATATATATATATATATATATGTATACACACACATACATATATATATATATATATATATATATATATATATATATATATAGAGAGAGAGAGAGATGGCGAGTTTTATACACATTGTACGTATATGTGTGTGTGTGTATATGTGTATATATATATATATATATATATATATATATAACATGTGTGTATGTGTAGATATATATGTGTATATAATTTTATGTCGGCTTATTCACAGACACTAACATTGAAGTCCACTCAGTTAATTTATAGACATCAAACATGACATCAACTGGTTTTACATAAAAATTTAAAAAAGACTGCTTTTTTGGAGAGTAAGCCTTTTTGGACTCCCACGTGTGGCAGCTGCATTCCCCCACACCCCTGCAACTGTATATCAGCTAGCTCATATATGACTCTTTAGTCACACAAGAAGAAAAAAAAAAAAAAAACACCTCAAAATAAAATAAAAATAAAAAAATTGGGTGCTGACTTGTCGGAACATGGGCTAAATTCTTGCTTAGGCTTGTAAGGGCCTCAAAGCCAATAGCCTAGTAACTTCCAGTGATCCTGTGATAAAAGGTGCCACAGCAATTTTCCAAAGATAGGAATAGTAGAACACACTGAAATACTCTTCATTCAGTATTCTGGCATATGACTCAATATATAGGATCATAGAAGTTTACTTGGCTATCGACCTGAAGGTCATTTCAAACTTAGCTGTTTCCTACCAATATAATACTATGGATATGCTAGTCAGTACCCAGGACTGCATTTAGTAATGACTGCCCATGTCCAGAAGTGTTGTGGGCACTATCCCAGGTTAGAATTTATGGTGCCCCATCCACTCGTCCAGGTTTCTCTTGAACAGTGTCATAGAGGTGCTATGTTTAACATGACTTGGTAGCCCATTTAAAAGACACTGTAGTCGCTGGGAGACAAATCTGTCCCCCCAGCATGTCCTGTTTAAGTCACAGGCCGTATTTAGGTCCCTGGAACAGTAACTCTAGTCCCCTTTGATTTACGGATATGCAACAAGTTCATTAATTTGGGTCTGAGATTGCTTTGTAAGCCAGGCATAAGTCTCCCCAAATAAGTCTATACAATGCAGAGTATACTGACAGGGACTTTAGTCAGTCTGTGTAAGGCATGTGCTGGAGTCCCTTGATCTTCTTTGTTAGAAACCTCTGAGGTCCCTCCAGTTGCTTCAGGTACTTTGTACGGTACATGCCAAACAGGGCATTATATTCAGTTATGGGGTTGATTATTATAGAGTATAGAGGGGTTATAACCTCGTTTGCTCTCAAGGCAATGCCTTTACTAATCAAGTGTGCTACACAGAAAACCTTCCTTACTACAATAGACACATGGTGTTCACAGTTAAGGTCGCAGTCAACGTGTGATCCCAGATCCCTTACCACTTTGTGGGTTCTTACAGTATTGTGTTAATTTGATAGTGTGAAATGACATTGTTTTTGCTGAAGGGAATGATGATGCATTTCTTTGCATTCAGTTTGAGACTGTAACTAAGACGCCAATTGTAGGTCTGAGTAAGACCATCCTGGAATATTCTGACATCATTTCAGGATTCAGTAATTGCACCCAGTTTGCAGTCATCTGCAGACTTAGTCAGCTACAACCCCAAAGTTTTGACCTGAACTTGTGAGATGTATATAGCAAACAGTAGGGGGCCCAGCACTGACCCCTGTGCCACCCCGCTGGTGACATTTCTGCTGGTTGATGTGGTGTCATTCACTTTGATGGTGTATGTCCGGTTTGTGAACCAGTTGGCAGCCCATCTTACAACAGCGGAGTTTACATTCAGTTTGCTATCGGTAATGCCTGAGTGTGGGATTGTGTCGAATCATTGTAATCCTAATAAAAGATGCATTTTATGGATGTGTGCGTGTGTATATTTATGAAGTAAACACCAAGCAGCAGATATTCAAGATTCTGTCATTAGAATACAAGGTAAGCTAGGAGATTTTTTTTCACTGTGTCAACTTTGTGCCCTTTGTTCTTATTAATTACACGAGATTACTTCATTAATGCCTTAGCAAAGACATTAATTGGGCAATTTCACCCTTCCTTCCAGCTGTGGACATGTTTCCTTCCTAACTGCCATTTAAGCAAATCCCACATATCAAGCTTATCAGAGAGCAACAATTTTGCAGGCAAATTAAATGCTCTCTCATTTTTCAAACACCTTTAGTGAATTATCACTTGTGACATAGACAAAATTACACTTATATAAAAGTAATCAAACATTACACATCACATAATACTGTTCTATAACATATATTCAAAGCAACGTTATATAAATTATTCAGTACATGCCTTCTCTTAAACTTCATTCCTCCTCCAAAACATTTTTCTGCATGTATTGTTGCCACAATTTCCACTTTTTCTAAGTAATTTAAACCTGCCCTTTTATAAAGGTTCCACTTCTGTTTTTTATCTAATTAATTCAGGTCTTGTATCCCAGCTCAGAAAAAAAAAATCCTTAGTTACACTCATTTGCTTGCCTAATATTCTTGATGGAGTGATCTGTAGGGAATTTTTAAAGTCTGCCAAGTCATTACACACCGAATACATATGCTGCCAGGTATCTCTGTATTCCCTATTACACCTCCAACAACTGTTATCTACCTGAGGAAAATTTTCTTGGATTCTGCTTCGGGTATAAAAGTATATATGCAAATACTTCTAAGCAAAAATCTCAAATCTTCTAGAATTTGTTACATGTCTAGGAGCCATACATCTATCCTCCCATTGTTTATTTGTGGATTGTTTATCTAATCTGTCTTCCTAATATTTTCTGACTTTCTATGATTGATTCCTATAGCTATAGGACAATATTTTATATGTCGTACTAATTATCCTGTTTTAGTAGCAGCTTCTGTTATAGATTCATTTAAAAATGGACCAGTGCAGTTCCCTATCAGTTCCTGATAGGGAAGGCAATGCCTAGCCGGCAATGCAAATGTCTTCCTAGCATCTTCCCAATCTAATACCTTTACCTGTCCAGTTATTTGTTACCAATACCTTGGTTCTTTTGCCAACTTCCTCCAGCCGTAACGGTGTAGCTTTATAATATCCCTTCAAATCAGGTCATTCTAAACCTCCTTGTTCTGTTGGAAGGATTAATTATCCCAGTTGACTCTTGCTGTCTTTCCATCCCAGATAAAATCCTTCAAATCTTTATTATTATCCACAACGTCTCCTCTGGTTGATAAAAATATTCCACCTATGTATAAAATTAAAGGAACTAAACCATTTTAACTGCTTGTATCTTGCTATCCATATCCATAGGTAAGAGCTTCCAGTTTCTCAGTTTTTATATCTTCTTTTACTTAGTCTCTTCCCACATACCCTTGCTGCTGTAACAGAATCCTTTTTAATCCATACTCCTAAATACTTCATTTTATTATATCCTCATAAATGTGGGTATTGCTGAAAACAGTCATGTATGGGTACATATTTTACAGCTATAGCTTTTGTTTTATATTCATTAATTTTATATCCCCCAATGTCCTTTTCTGATTCCATCAGGTATAAAACAGTATGATCTGCAAATAAAGCCAACGTTCCTTGAACACCATACCAATTATACTCCATATTTTAATTCTTGGTTCTAAATATAATGCAGATAATAAAAGGGGAAAGAGAACAGCCCTGCCTGGTTCCTCTTTTCAGACACAACTTATCAGGGAGAAACCTTCCCACTTAGAAATGTGTCTCATATCCCTTGTATATCCTTCTAATTAACCTTATTATTGTTTCAGGAAAAGCAAATGTTTCCATTGCCCTACTCATAAAGCCCCAGCTTACTCTATCAAATCCTTTATCTGCCTCAAGACCCACCAACGACAGCTGTATTTTCTTACTTTCCACTTCCCTGTTGATCATTATTGTTTCATTAATGTTGTCAGATGTGTGGCTCCCCTCCACAAAACCACAGTGATCCATATCTATCAGTGTAGGCATTCACATTTGCCATTTTTTACCAGTTATAGACATAAGTACTTTGCAGTCATGGTTTAAAATTGAAATGGGCCTATATGAAGCTGGATCTGATGGGTTTTTATTGTGTTTAGGTACTACAGCTAGCATGGCCTTTTTCCAGGATGTTGGTGCCTCCTTCCCCTCCTTTTAAAATGCTGTTAAACAAACCCTTCCAGATCTTTATCACGTTCTTCGCTCCTAGTTTCCAAACTTCCACCAGAATACCATCTATTCCTGCAGACTTACTGCAAATTGATTATACATCACCATTTTATTTGATCTCCTCCTATTTTAACTGTTAATTATAGAAACCTAGCTACGTCTAATTTGGCATATTTAAGTCTTTCATAAATATTTCCATTTGTACTTTCTTTTGATTTGCCCACTTCTCTGCTTGATACAAATGTTCAAAAAATTTCGGAACTATGTGAAATACCTCTATGTGGTCTCCGGTTATTCTTATTTTTATAGACTCCTTAAGTTTGGCATCAACCCTTTCTACTTTATGTTGCCTAAGTCATTGTGCCAAATGTTTTGTGCTGTGGAGTTTCAAAAATCATTTGCTTAACAGCAATCTTTATGAACTCATGCATATTATCCTGTACTCCTTTATTTAATCTTTACACTCTGCAGTTGTGCCTCTTCTTGTTCTGTGAGGATTCTCTTATTCTGTAATACATTAATCTTTGTCAGCTACTCTAAAAAAAATTCTTGGAACATCTTAACCATATCTCTTTTTCTTTTATGTCTACCCTATTTCTAAACCTCACTTTCATTTTACCCCACTCATCTAACCATAACTTCTGGAGTACTTTCTGTCTTCCCTAATAACTCCCAAATAATTTCGACTACCCATTCCTTAAATCATTTTCTTTTTAATAGGTAGGTGGGGAAGCACCAATGTTTCATCTTTATTTCATTACCATGCATTTTTATCTTAGTAATTATTGGCACATGATCTGAAGTAGTTATTGGATGTGTGTCAAAGTTCTCAATTAAATGGACATATTCATGTGAAATATAATGTCTGCCTAGTCTAGCCCCGTTATTGTACCTTGGGGAATAATATGTAAATTCTCTCAGAGTTTCTACTATTGACTTCATGACTTTGCAACATAAATTCATAAATTTCTTTACAAATCTATCCACTTTTGTTATTTTTTCCCTTCTAGCCCCCTCACGATACCTCATTGATGCAAATAAATCCCAGTCCCTACCTATAAGTAATATTCCCTAATGAAAGCTGACTATTTCTCCCAAATTTCCTTAAGCTCCATAATAACAATTTTAATTGGAATATAAATACATGTCAACACAATTGTTATCCCTTGGCAATAGCACCTTACAATCACAAATCTGATGTTGTTATTTTTTGCCCCTTTTCTCTCACTATTGGAGCTTCTCTAGCAATTAATATAAGTATTCCTCTTTTCCTTTATCCCTGATATTCTGCTAAATATCCATCCTGAAATCCTTTCTTTATCCAATTCAACTGCTCAGCTCTTTCCAGATTTGTCTCCTGTAGCATTACTGTTTGAATTCTGCATTTCTTGATATAATTATGTATTTTATTTTTTTGTGTGAATGTTCAGGGTCAGGGGACATTTTATATGAATAGAGGTCGGGGAGGTCAATCAATTTATCGGCGGGGGGAAGGGGCGGACATCGAGGTTGGAATTAACTCTACAAGGACAATCTTTGGATAAATGTTCCATTTTTAAAAATTCTAAAGGTGATTTTAATGTGTTTAATTTTTCATCTGCGCAAATTGATGTTAATGACTGTGATTTACTTGCTAAAGGGCTGACATTTGTTCCTGTTAGGAATTATGATTTAGCTCAAACATTGGTTGATTTAAGGCATTTTGTAAGGAAGTTAAACTTGAATGTTTTATTTAAATCTGTTGAACATGTGAGCAACACCTTACACATTTCTAGCACCTATATTCCACCCATCCACCCCTCTATATTGACCTTTGAAAGGTTGTGTGAATTTGATGTGAGGAATTTACAGAAGGAGGTGTTTTACACTAACCTGAGTAAGGGCGAGCTGGATGGTTTAACTAAATTGAGGTCAAATAAGGACATGAGGATTATTAAACCAGATAAAGGTGGGGAGATTGTAATTATGGACTTGTGTGATTATAATGTACGAATGAGGAAAATCTTCGATGGAGATGCATATAAGAAAATATCTTTAAATGAATTAAATGGTACTTATAAAAAGATTCAAAATTAGCTTAATGATTTATTTATTGAGGGTTCCATCTCTATTGATGAATTTAATTTTTTGTCGGTTCCCCATCCAAGAACTCCATGTATTTTTGGTTTACCCAAAATTCATAAGAGTGTTTTAGATCAACCTATGCGTCCAATTGTGGATGGGCGAGGCTATATTACCTATCCCCTTGCTAGATATCTGGATGTTAAGTTAAAATCTTTTGTAGCTGATGCACCGAGTCTATGTAAGGATTCATGGAATTTTTTTACAAAGGATTAACAGTTTGGAATTTGTTGATACTGGTGTCTTTATTACTATAGACATTAAAGATTTATATACCTCATTTCCCCCTGATATTGAGGTGGAATGGGTGTGTGAATATTTATTACAAAGAGGGGTATCCCAGCCCAATATGAATGTTTATGAACAATTACTTGAATTGGTTTTAAAAAATAATTGCATATTTTTTGAAAATGAGTTTTTCATCCAAACTGTAGGAGTTGCTATGGGCTCCCCTTGTGGTGGTCTATATGTCAATATGGTTATGCTGCAGTGGGAGAAATTTTTTTTGTCTAGTTTACACTTTTATACCCACTGCAGGATGTATGTATGATTCTTGGATGATATTTTTATATTTTAGGATGGGCCTGAAAATATAATTGGTGAGTTCTTAAACTATATTAATGATTTGACACCCTTTCTGACATTTACTCACACAATTGGTCTGAATGAAATTTCTTATTTGGATGTCGGGTTGTTAAAGGATATTCCCTCAAAAAAAATTCCTATCAGAGATTCACCGTAAAGAAACATATTCCAACAGTTTCTTACATTTTGATAGCTCTCATCCATATAAACAAAAAAAGAGCAGTTGTGAAGGGGCAGTTCGTAAGGGCTGCCTGGATGGTTTCTTGCTTTGACTCTTTCCTCAATGAATGTGAGCTATTAAAGAACATGTTTCTGAAAAGGGATTACCTGGTGGATTTGGTTAATAATTTAATGTTGGAAGTTATTAATAAAAGGGAGAGAGGTTTCTTTCAGGCCATTTTAACTGTTGATGGTAGGCAATTATAACACAGGAATTTTTCCAGTGAACTTAATACTATTACTGATGGAGTGAGTATGGTGTCTAATACAATTTTTGAGGCATAGAATTGCACTGGCTTAAATAATGTTAATTTTCATTCAGCCTTTATCACAACTTATAATCTTGCAATAGAGAAATCATGGATATTCTTTTTAAAAACTGGGTTATTTTGTCATCCTGTAGTGAAGTTAAACAATGTGTTGTCTATAGGAAGGGTCAATCTCTGAAAAATATTTTTGAAAGTGGTGGCCATGTACAAGTGAAGGGCTCTGTGATAAAATGTGGCCTGTGTAGTTATTGTGAGTATATAATGGAAGGGTCGTCTTTCAATATAAATGGGGTGAAGGTTACTCTGAAGAAAAAGTGTAGTTGCTACACTGATAAAGTTGTGTATCGTGCTCTTTGTTGCAAATGTCCCTGCTTTTATATTGGAAAGACATAGAGGAAATTAAAAAAATGCATTTATGAATACCTTAGGGATATTAGACTGAAAAAGGATACAAATGCCCTAGCGAAACATTGCAGTGAACTACCTCGCCACATTTTTAAATTTACTGTGATTGAGCCCTTACAGACTGATCCAAGGGGTGGACCATGGCCTTTGCATCTTGAGAGACATGAAGCCCTATGGCAGCTTAGGACTAATGCAACCCGGTGGCCAGGTTTAAATAAATCTTTTTCAGTTACTTGTTTTTTTTTTTTTAATTAAAAGCATTAGATAGATAATGGACGTAAAATTTAGTTTATAGCCATTTATTTATTTAATTATTTAATTATTTATTTATTATTCCTTGTACTAAGTATCATGGCTAAGCTCTACAGGCTACTCTCTTTTAGACTTGGAATTATATTTATATTTATATATTTATATTATTAGATTTGATATTTGTGTTGTTGAATGTCTCTCATTTCATATTTTAAGGAATATCATATTATAGACTTCGGTTTTTATGTTTTACATGAAAGGAGGCTTTGAATAGATGCTTGGTGCTTATATGCTTATATGTTGTCTTTTTTAGTTTGTATATCCATTTGGTTTTTGGTGCGAAGTTTTGTAATCATGCATTATAATATTGCATGAATTATTAATGATTAAACGACAGTGATTGGTCTAACATTGGATTAAGGGCTATTTAAATAGAATGTTTAATGGGCTGTGTTTCATCTTGATAAAGTCTCTGAATTCAAAGATGAAAGCACTTGATTTTCTTAATTTATTGCTTTATTTATTCATTATTAAAGTTTTAAAATACATTTTTTTGAATTTTGAATTATTTTGGTATTTGGACTCCGTTCCTGGTCGACTGATTATCTGTATATTGGTTTGTTTGTGTTTTATTTCATTTAATTCTAGCTTTTGTTATATGTGCAATGCTCATACAAATGTTTGGCATGCTAATCCTTTATGCAGTTTTTTTCTTTAATCAGCATTGGAAACTATTTCACATTTTACAAGACGTTTTGTTTTAATAAAAAATTGTCAAACAAAAAAGTAAGCACGCCAAGAACACTCTATAAACTGATAACTTAATACAAACGTGCATAACTATGTACATCTTCAAATAATGAAGTTTCCTCATAGGAACATTTCTCCCAAATAGATGGCTGCTAACATAAGCTTTAACTAACCTGAAAATGAGGTTATCCATGCTAAGGTGCATATTATTGCCTGTGCTTCTACTTATGCCAATTGGTGTTTGTTATTTTTTTATGTTTATTCCCCTCCCAGTTGTGAAAACAATTTGCATACTTTCCGAAAACATTAACTTTTAGCCTTGAAGAAATGAGTGTTCTGGCTTTTATTGCCCTATTATCAGCTTGTCTCCTTGGAAAAGTAAGAAAAAAATGCAGTCCTCTGCCACAGCTGGAGAGACATCATGAAACATTTATTGCTAAAGGAAACATTTTAATTATATTCAGTGTTCTCATATTTATTTGTTTGCACTTAAAACATATTGGATTAAGCCAAGGGTCTTAATTCAGACATTAACTTATACAAGCTAAGAGAAAAATATCAGCTCTACATATATAATGATCTGAGTACTGTTGCATCCCATCTTCCACCTCAGCAACCCAAGATTACAGTGTATTAACTCAAACATGCCTTTGTTTATCATTTCTTCTCTTATTTTGCACTGCAGTATCTACATTAACTAAAAAAGAAGAAAGAGAAGCAGCAGAAGAAAAAAGGGCATACATTTGCTTTAGTTTTTTTTGTATATGATAGTTACTAAAATACTTTTTGATAAAACAAGCAATTTAAATTGTCAAATGTTTCATATAAATATTGTTAAAGACAGAAATTATTTTACTTACAGTTACATTTTTCATTCCACTTCTCGTCTCCTCAGTGTCCTTCCAAACATTAATGACATGATGTGAGTCAAATGCTTTTCAATTCCCCCTCAATTTTAACAAAGTCAACAAAAGTCATTCTTCTCACCTTTTCTAACACAGCCAAATTTCACAAATGCAAATGACACTTTTCAGTTTCACATTTACTCACTAATTTCTGTGTTGCTGGTCTTCTTCGTGTTCAATGCAGTCTCCCAACTCCAGATTCTAGTGAATTTCAAGGCATTCCCGGTTCTTCTAGTCAGCTGCTGTGCTTTTCTGTGTGCCTCAGACATTTTCTTTTAGAACAGTGAAAAAGGCTGCACTGCCAACGTTTGACTGTATGCTTTATTATCAGAAACATGTGAAGTAGAGTCATCTTCTGGTTGATGTCTCACTTTTTGCTGAACAAATGTTTGTATTTCCACCTTAGCCTGTTCTGTATTAAGACATGACTTTGATCCTCCAGAGGAAAAATACTCTGAAGACATAATTAAACTCAGCAAGGCCTTACTATGTCTAGGCAATTCTGATTCTGTATCATTGCTTAGAATAATCATATCCCTAGTTGCACCAATTTGCTCACCCAGTATTTCTGACAGAGCAGTCTGCAGGGAATCTTTAAACTCTGCCAACTCGCTACACTCCCAGAAAATATGTTCCCAATTGCCCCTTTCTTTCTTTCCTGTCTACCTGAGGAAAAATCCTCTGGAGTCTTCTTGGGGTATCAAAATATCTATGTAAACATTTCCAAGCAAAAATCCTAAATCTTCTAGATTTTGTTGAATATTTGGGAAGGCATACATATATCCACCAATTGTTTCTTTGTTAATTGCTTATCCAATCTCTTTTCCCAATCCTTTCTAACTTCCTCTGATTGATTCTTATAGTTATCGTGTAATGTTTTATGTATTGTAGTAATTACTCCTTTTTTAATGGAAGCTTTTGTTCTAGATTCTACTAAAAACTCTACCAGTACTGGTCTTTCGTTTTAGGACCCCCCCCTTATTTCTTTCTTTTTGCCTATACTCTGAAATCAATCCTTGATAAGAAAGGCAATCCCTGACCTACAGTCCAAATAAATTCTTAGCATCTTCCCATTCTATTACCTTTACCGCTATAGTTATTTTTTATTTTTTTATTTTGCACCCAATACTTTGGTTCATTTGCCAGTTTTTTCCAACAAATTCCAGCCCCCTCTTGGTTATTGTCTGTATCCATAATTGCAGTCATGTCTGTCGGCAGAATATCCTTTCTCCATTCCCATGTTGGCTTAGTTCTTAGAATACTTTCTGCTGATGTTCTTCATCTCACATTGCTGCAGTCCTTACATATGGGTAGTCCGCTGTCCTCGGTCGGCCCGAATACCAAAGTATTAGGCTGACGTCGGTCAAGGCGCTTAAAACTGACATCAGGACGTCAGGGTACAAATGCGCATGACCGACGTCATATCCTCAGTCTTTTTTGCCGCATGGTCCGATGCAGAAGCAGCGTTGCAAGTGCCGTTCGGCGTTCTGAAATTTTTCGAGTTCGGAGTTTCAGACCGAATCCAAGTTGGCTAAGTACCCGTTGGGAATATTTTGTTTTTCTTGCCTCAGTGTATTACCGGATGTCAGAAAAAGTGAATAATTGTATTTCTTGTGGGAAACAGATACCGCATAGGGATTATCATTCTTTGTGCATTCCTTGTTTGGGGCCTGAGCACGACGTAGTTGGGTGTCGCTTTTGTGCTAGGTTTAATAAGCGCACTATTAAGCGAAGGTTAGATTGTGCTAGGCTGGTCTTCGGTAAGCGGTGCAATTATAATATGCCGTCGGATACTCCAACGCCCGCTTCCACGAAGAAGCGCAAAGACAAAGCGGTTAAACCCAGGCAAGATGAGTCGTCCATTCCGGACGCCGGTTCTTTAGAGGCTTCAGTGGAACCGGTGGTTCCGATGGAGGCTTCTCTGGAGTCTCAGGGGGAGTCTTTGATTTTGCAGGATGTGGCCTCTCACGAGGCAGGTCAGGCTGAAGGGGCTTCTCAGGTTTCTGTACTCCCCTCCCTTCCCAGGGTGGTTAGACCCTCTCCTTCTGTTTCCAAGGCTTCTTCCAGAGGCAGGCCAGGTTTAGCTTCTGTTGGTGTCAGTCCTAGTTCAGCAGGGTCTGTGCCTAAGAAGCACATGCTTAAAATGGCAGAAGATTTGATTACTCTGATTAGAGGCTCTTTGCCCCCTCCTGATAAGAGGCCTAGGGTGGAGCCAGAGTTGGAAAGTTTTGAACAGGCTTCGGATGTTTCAGAGTCTTCGGCTGAAGACTTGCAGGAATACACTCCTTATTCTGATTCTGATGCAGAAGATTCCACTCCTTCTGCTTCTCCTCCAGAGGATTTTTCTTTTTCAGAGACTCTTCATTCTATGAGGGAACATTTTAAGTGGGAAGGTCAGGACTTTCCTGATTCACGGAAAAGGCTAAGAGAATTTTTGTTTTTACCTCAACATAGGCCCTTAGCTATACCCCCTGTTCTGGATGTTGTGCAAGATGTATTTTCAGAGGCTTCACTTAATCCTGATTCTCTGCCTCCTGCGCCTGTTAAACCGGATAGGTATTACAGGGTGCCTGAGGCTCATAAATATCTCTATAAGAGTCCTAGGGCGGACCCAGAAACTGTTAGTCAGGGACCTAAGGGTGTCAAGGCCTCTGTTGTAAAGAATCCGGTTCCTCTAGATAAAGAGGCCAGAGCTTTGGATAGATGGGGAAAGAAGGTCTATACATCTTCTACCTTAGCTATGAGGGCTTTGAATTGCCAGTTTCATATGTTGAAATATCAAAATTTTCTTCTTTCACAATTGAAATCTAAGGTAGATGCTCTGGCAGAAGGCATTGACTGTAAAGAATTACAAGATTTGGTGCATGTCTCTGAACAGGTGGGTAAGCATTCTTTACAGTGTGGTTTTGATGCTTTGCAGGCCTCTTCTAGGGTGGCTGCCACTGGTTCAGTTCTTCGCAGGCACGCCTGGCTTAAGGATCAGAATTTATCTGACCATGTTAAGACAAGGATTTTGGATGCTCCTTTGCAGTCTGAATTGTTGTTTGGTCCACCTGTGGAGTCAGTCTTAAAGAAATTGGAAGACAAGGCTAAGTCTATGCAGACTGTTAAAGATTTTTTGCAAGTTCAGCCTCCAAAGTTTAGTAGAAATTGGCCTGCTAAGGGGTGGACGTATCCTTCTTCTGATTCTCAGTCTAGGGGTAGATCTAGACGTGGTAGGGGCAGAGCTCAGAGTTCCTTCAGACCTAGAACATGGAGTTCACCTGCACAGTCTTCGAGTGAGGGCAGGGGCCAGTCCTTTCATAAACAGGCCCAATGACCTACCTTTTCAGCTGCCAGATCCTTCTTGCCTGGCAGCACCTTTGGGAGGACGGTTGGCACTCTTCAAGGAAAATTGGATTTTAATTACCCAAGACAGATGGGTATTGGATATCATACACCAAGGTTACAAGTTTTATTTCCATACCTTACCTCCTTTCAAAGGCATGCCAGATGTTCCTCCTCAGCAAAGACTAGAGGCTCACAAACAGATTTCTCTACTACTTCAAATAGGAGCTATACAACCGGTCCCTCTGCCAGAAGTGGGCCTAGGATTTTATTCTCGCCTGTTTCTAGTACCAAAGAAAGGGAACACGTGGAGACCAATTTTGGATTTATCTATCCTCAACACATATCTGGACATTCCCAAGTTCAAAATGTTGACGTTACAACAGCTTTTACCTCTGCTGGGCAAAGATCACTGGATGGTGACTCTGGATCTCAAGGAGGCTTACCTTCATGTTCCTATCAGGCCCTGTTGCAGGAAGTATCTGCGTTTTCGGGCTGGGACTTTTCATTATCAGTTCTCTGCATTGCCCTTTGGCTTATCTACTGCGCCCAGAGTGTTCACAAAGGTTCTGGCTCCAGTGGTAGCTTTCTTCAGGCTAAGAGGAATACAAATCTATCCTTATTTGGACGATTGCCTGATTCTGGCTCAAGGAAAGGACGAACTTCTTCATCATTTACAGTATGTGATGGCAGTATTAAGATGCCTAGGGTATTCTGTGAACGAAATAAAGTCCAGTCTAGTACCCTCTCAGGACATGTGCTTTCTGGGTGTGAGGCTGAATACAGCATCCCAGATGGTCTTTTTGACCCCGGACAAACAAAAGAATCTTTCTCTTTACTTCCACCAATTGTCTCGTCAGTCCAGGCTGATTGCAAGGACAGTCCTTCAAGCCTTGGGGTTCATGGCATCTTGTATTCTGGTACTTCCCAATGCCAAACTGCATATGAGGAAGCTACAATGGTATCTCAAAAATGTATGGACGCAACACTGCCAAGATATGGACACTGTCATTCAGATAATACCTTGCATTCAAAAGGAATTTTTGTGGTGGGCTCAGGAATGTCACCTAAACAAGGGACTCTCTGTGACCCGACCAGAGGCGAGTCAGATTCTAACGACAGATGCCTCAGACAAAGCTTGGGGAGCTCATCTAAATGGAAAATGGGTACAAGACACGTGGCCTGCCAGACTTCAACATTTACATATCAACTTGAAGGAGATGTTAGCAGTCCAATTTGCATTGATAGCTTTCAAGGATTTACTTCTTCCAGGGCAGGTGTTGATTCAAACAGACAACACAACTGTCATGTGGTACATCAACAAGCAAGGGGACACATTCATATCCTCTATGCAGACAAGCAATGATTTTGTGGGAGACTGCTCTCAGTTTACAGCTAAATCTTCAGGCAAGGTTTCTGCCAGGAGCACAGAACTCCTTAGCAGATGTGTTGAGCAGACAAATTATGGATCCCCACAAGTGGAAATTGGATCCTCATGTATTTCAAAAATTGACAGTGTTATAGGGAACTCCAGACATAGATCTGTTCGCTTCTCCACTAAATTACCAGCTGCCAAAGTTTTGCACAAAAAGGTTTCATCCCACGGCTTGGAAAGTGGATGCTCTCTCATTCAATTGGAGCAATCTTCACGTGTATGCCTTTCCACCACTGCCTCTCCTCCCAAAGGTACTCCTGAAGGTCAGACAGGACAAGCCAACCATGATTTTAATAGCTCCGATTGGCCTCGACAGCACTGGTACCCATTACTGAGAAGTCTGGTGCAGGAGCCTCCATGGCCTTTGCCTTCGATTCCACACCTGCTGTCTCAGGAGAACAGTCATTTACTCAATGTCAAACTTCACTCTCTACATCTAACAGCCTGGCATATTCTGTTTTAAACCCTGGAGGGTCTCAGCTTCCACAACAAGTTTTGAATGTTATTTTGGAGGCCAGAAGGCCTAGTACAAGGAAAGTTTACGCAGATAAATGGAGGAGATTTTTAATTTGGAGTACAGCAAAGGACTTTGATGTTTCTAAACCTAATTTAAGTGTTGCTCTTCAATACCTTACTGAGTTATTGGACAAAGGTTTGTCCTTCTCCTCTATAAAGGTTCATGCTGCAGCAATTTCTGCTCACTATGACTGTGACCCACCATTATTTTCCCATCCTTTGTTTAAGCAATTCCTTAGAGGGGCAAAGAATATTAGACCCCCACGTAGAGCTCCTACTCCTGCTTGGGATCTCAATTTTGTGTTGGAGAAACTCACTCTACAACCTTTTGAGCCTGCGGCGACTGCCGAGTTGAAATATTTATCATGGAAGACTGCTTTTTTGTTGGCCATTACCTCTGCGAGAAGGGTTTCTGAATTACAGGCCCTTATGGCAGTTGAGCCTTTCTTAATTTTCCACAAGGACAGGGTGTCTTTGCGTACTAACCCTTCCTTTATGCCTAAAGTGGTTTCTAGTGTGGCTTTAAACCAAACTATTCATTTGCCTACTTTTATGCAAACCCCAAAATAAAGGGAGAAGATTTTGCACACTTTGGATATACACAGACAGTTGCGATATTATTTGAGCAGAACTAAAGGGTTCAGGCAGTCTCAGCAGTTGTTTGTTTCATTTGCTTTGGGTTCTCAGGGCAAACCTGTTTCAAAACAAACTATTTCTAAGTGGATTGGTTTTTGTATCGCTTTCTGTTATTCCCATCATGGTAAGGAGATTCCAGCTGGGATTAGGCCTCATTCCACTAGGGCTACTGCCACTTCTACAGCTTTTTTAAGGGGTGGCTACTAAAGATATTTTGGAGGCAGCTACTTGGAGTTCAGTGCATACTTTCTCTAAGCATTACCACCTTCCACTTTACTCTAAATCTAGGGCTGGATTTGCCACTGCAATTTTACAGGGCATTTTGGCAGCTCCTAATGCTTTATAGTTTTGCCATCCTCCCTTACCTCTGCTTTGGGATTCTACCCATATGTAAGGACTGCAGCAATGTGAGATGAAGAACATAGTACAGTTTTGTACCTACCATAAATGTAGATGTTCGAAGATCCACATAGCTGCAGTCCAATTTACCCTCCCTCTTTCCCCTCTGTAGTTAGAGGTGGTTGTGTGGTTTGGGTTGTAAATATTGTAAATATGGTTAGTGCAGGGGTGGTTGGTTGTTTTTTGCTGTTTTTTGGCTTTGGCCTTTCTTTTTAGGGCCTTCTGACATCTGGGGCAAGAAAAGACTGAGGATATGACGTCGGTCATGCGCATTTGTACCCTGACTTCCTGATGTCAGTTTTAAGCGCCTTGACCGACGTCAGCCTAATACTTTGGTATTCGGGCCGACCGAGGACAGCGGACTACCCATATGTAAGGACTGCAGCAATGTGGATCTTCGAACATCTACATTTATGGTAGGTACAAAACTGTACTTTTTGTGAATATAATATTCTGTATTATTATTGTTATTCTCTGTAAAGGTCTGCAAACAAAACTCTCAGTCTTTCCTTGTTTCCTAAGCTTCCCCCATTTCATCATCATCCCTTTTCACTTTGAATTATATGATATTAAGTTGTCTATCTCACCTTCATTCTTGCTGGTTGGGTTCGGAGCCAATCCTCGGCTCCGACACGGCCATCTTCAATAGCTTGAGAGCTGTTTACTGGCTCGAGGCTACGCTATATCCCATGATGCCTGGCGCTAGTTACCCAGATCTCGTTTGCCGCTTCAGACTGCGAGGTTATCTTACTGCCTCAGGCTCGTATACTTTTTTGTATTTTTTCTATTTTCACTATAATTTATCCCTTATTAGTGTACCTAATTCCTTAAATTGTACTATTACCCTAGCTAGATTCTTTAAATAGTATCTATCCCCCCTATTTTTTATTAAAAACTCGTTTTACTTGGGGAGTTCCCCCCCTCCCCCTCCCTTCCCGTTTGCGGTAGCCATTTAAATTAGAGGCTAACTCTCTTTTTGTCTTTTGTCTTTGTCTAGCTTAAAAAAAAACGTTTTAGTAGTAGTAGACTTATTTAGTGTGTGTTAGCTGTATAGTTTAATTAGTTATACCTGCTAACTTGTTTTTTCTTGTGGTGTGTGTGAGTGTTTTACCTTGGTGTGTGTGTGTGTGTGTGTATGTGTGTGTGTGTGTGTGTGTGTGTGTGTGTGTGTGTGTGTGTGTAAACATGTCCAAGGATTCTAAAGTGTCCGGATTCAAGAAGTGTGACTCTTGCTGTCAGAAGATGTCTCTGACAGATGGTCACACTTCTTGTGTCTATTGTCTGGGTGCGGTGCACCTGCAGGACTCTTGTTCGGTTTGTCATGCTTTCAGCCCAAGAGTCCTGCAGGAGCGCAAAAATAAGTTAATACTCCGGGGTTTGCTCAAGCCCCAGGATTCACCGGCCAAGGTTCAGCCTGTGAAATCCTCCAAGCCACCTAAGTCTTCAGCTCCCAGTTCTGAGCTGTCGCTGGGTGAAACTTCACCATCCACCTCGGCTACGGCTGGAGCCGATGTGCCTCCCTCCCAATCGGCTCCAACAGGTACTTCGGAGCCGTCTGGGAGTCGAAACAGATCTAGGTCTCCCTCCTTGGAGTCTATACGCTTGGCTCCATGGTCACCTCTGCTCCAATCGGAGCGCAATCATAGGTCCTCTCACTCCTCTCGGTCCTCTAGACTTTCAGATCAGGACTTGGAGAGAGTGGTCAATAGGCTGCTGAAATCGCAGGCCCTAGCGAAAATGTTGTCCAGCCCCCCCTAATCAGGTGTCGGCTCTGTCCACTTCTGCAGAGATTCCTCCTCCGACTCCACTCTTGAGCTCAGAGCTGGAGTTCATTGGGGTTCGACTAGTGGAACCGGCGGCTCCGATACCTTCTCCTTTGGTTCCGTCATTGGCTCCGATCCCTTCCATGGCACCGTACTTGGAGGGATCTGGGTGCCGAGACAACCTTGTTGGCTCCGAGGGGGCGAGTGGCATCGGACCCTTGTCCGAGCCCGTTCTCCCCCTCGGAGCTTCGGCGCAGGTGAGCTCAGCTCCTACATCGGCCTCGGAGCCGTCCCCCTCGGTGCAGAGAGGAATTCCGATTTCTTCAGAGCCAGAGTGTTCTCTGCATCCGAGCAGGGGCGCCTTCGAGGTCATGAGGAGTGTTCTGGCCCCCGAGTCAGTCCCACGGTCAACCCCATCGGCTCCTCCCCCTATGATGCCTGCGTCTGCCTCTGCCCCTCCTCCAGACCCCAAGCATGGGGAACCAGCGCTCCAAAGCACCCCCTTGGGTGTTTCTTCCTCTTCCGAGGCCTCCCCTGATCACTCAGATGAGCCACCTCGTAAGAGGAAGTGCAAGAGGAAGCACATTGACTCCCCTGAGTTTGTCACATCAGATACTGACTTAGAGGATTTGGAAGGGTCCCCGAGATCCCCCTCTGAAGATGTCTCCTTTTCAGACATTTTGGAAATGCTTAGGCAGAGGGGGAATTGGAATACCCTAGCCCCTTCCGAGGATGAGTCGGTATTCCTGGATGCGTTTGGTTCCCGACCTTCCACCTCCTGGGTGTCTCCGCCTTTCAACCCGCTTTTGTCTGTGATGGCTTGGAAGGCATGGTCAGCTCCAGACACAGTGGAACCAACCCCCAGGAGACCTGCTAAATTTATAACTGCACCTCAGGACAAACAGTTTTTGACTAAGGACGTACCTGTTGATGCCATGGTGGTAGCAGCAGCCCCAAAGAAGGAGTTGGCAGAAACTTTCTCATCTGTCCATCCCCATAACAAGGAGTTTAGGACTATGGACAGATATGGGAAGCGAATGTTTGCTTCAGCAACCTTCTCCATGAGGTCTCTGAATTATTTGTACCATTTCACCCGCCTTCAGAGGGATCTCCTTAAAGAGCTTGGAGATACCTTCCAAGATCCATCAGCTGAGTGGGCTCAAGCTAAGGTGGCCTCCCAGCTGGCGACTCTGAATTCAGTTGTTAACTCCTCCATGAGGCTCATTTCTTATGCAGCCAATGGTACGAGTAGAGCCGCAGGCACAGGCATTACCCTTAGGAGGCACACATGGATGCGGCTATGTAATTTTGTGGAGCCCTTCAGAGCACCTTTCACCAGTACCCCCTTTGATGGTTCCGCTCTCTTCGGATCCCAGATGAAGGACACCCTAACCAGGTGTGAACAAGAAGGCAAGACTCTCTCTGCTGTGGGAGTCCGTTTTTCCACTCCTTCTAGACCATACCCCAAGGGTCAGAAGAGTGGAAAGATGTGGTTCTGGAAATCCCAGAGAGCCTTGCCTGACACATGTGGTGAGTTCCCCTCCAGGGGCAGAGGAGGGAACAATAACAGATGCCACCCTCGTGGCAGAGGGGGTCCGCAGAACCAGGGCATCCGAGAATCTTTCTCTGAGAAGCCCTTTCAGCATCCCTGAAGGGTTGCCCAGCTGCCCGCCTCTGGAGGCATTCGAGGGAAGGCTCTCACTGTACCCCAAAGCCTGGCAAGACCTAACTCACGACAAGTGGGTACAGTTGATCATATCTGGAGGTTACAGAATTCCCTTTGCTCAACCCCCGTTACAGTCAAACAAGTCCCTTCCAGATGTTCCACCCAATCTAAGGGAACAAGCAGCCATAGAGATTTAAAAGCTGCTACACGAAAGAGTCATCCAGGAAGTCCCGGCAGACCAGCTTGGATCCGTAACTTACACAAGGTTCTTTTTGGTACCAAAAAAGACCGAGGACTGGAGACCCATTCTGGATCTCAGCAGATTAAACAGATCTGTACAAAGAACAAAGTTTCGGATGGTCACGCTACAGTCCATTCTACCCTTCCTGGGTCAGGACAATTGGATGTGCTCTATAGTTCTTCAGGATGCGTCCTACCACATCAAAATGCACAGGCGCTCCAGAAGATTCCTTTACTTCCGGCTGGGGGCCAGTCACTATCAGTTCAGAGCTCTGCCCTTTGGTCTCACCACAGCCCCCAAGGTGTTCACAAAATGCATTGCAGTGGTTACGGCTCACCTGAGACATCAGGGATTCCAGGTGTTTCCATATCTAGACGACTGGCTCCTCACTGCTTTCACCAGGCATTACCACCTGCAAGCCAGGGACTACACTATCAAAACTTGTTCCAGGCTAGGTATCACAATAAATTTCGAAAAATCTGCATTGTTGCCCTGTCAGCATATCACTTATATAGGCGCAAATCTAAATACCAGGAACATGTTTGCGAACCTTCCACCAGACAGGGTATCACTAATTCGCCAACAAATACAGATTTTATTAACATGCAGAACGATTCAAGTCAGGTTCGTCCTCTGAACACTGGGTTTCATGGCATCAGCAATTCTTCTTGTTCTCCTGGCCCGCTTTCACATGAGAATCCTCCAGTGGCTTCTATTCACACAGTGGTCCTTCCAGCAGCTTCCCATGTCTCACAAGATTATGATCACAGAAGCAAGCAAGAAGCACCTCGCTTGGTGGATGGTCTCCCCATCAGTGTCCCAGGGCAGACCATTTGTGCTATCCCCTCCAGTCACCACAGTGACCACGGACACCTCCCTGATAGGGTGGGGGGGCATTATCAGGGCAGGACAGTCCAAGGCACCTGGCAGCCTCACGAGTACCATTTGCATATAAATGTCTTTTAGATGAGAGCCGTGCTTTTAGCATTGCAAGCCCTTCAGGACTCTCTCCCTCCCGGGACCATTGCAGTTCAAACGGACAATATGTCAGTGGTGTGGTACATCAACAAGCAGGGCGGAATCAGGTCCTATCCTCTATGTCGAGAAGCACTCAGACTCTGGCAGTGGGCGATCTCTTCCCAATGTTTTCTGATCACAACGCACATCCCTGGGAGTTCCAACGTCATCGCAGACAGGCTCAGCAGAGCAATTCTCATGCCTCACGAGTGGTCTCTGAATCAGGTAATTGCGGAACAAATCTTTCGCAAATGGGGGCAGCCTTGCTGCGACCTGTTCGCCACACCTTTCAACAGCAAGTGCAGCAATTTCTTCTCCCTTCTTCCACTTCCTGGCCACTCCCCCAGAGACGCTCTAGTCCACGACTGGCCTCAGGGACTTCTCTGCGCTTTCCCTCCGTTTCCTCTAATACCCAAACTCATACAGAGAGCAACTGCGGTGGTTTGCAGAATGATCCTCATTGCCCCTTACTGGCCTCGACAGATATGGTTCCCATTCCTGCATCATTATCTTCTCGAGCAGCCTTGGATTCTGGATCCTATTCCAGATCTACTGATTCATCAAACGGGCAGACTGCATCGATACCTTCAAACACTCCAGCTCACAGCTTGGTTGCTCCACTTCCAACCTTAGCCAGGCTTCCTAATATTTCCTCCTCTGTGCGGGAAATTATTATCCCATTGCACAAATTCACAACTAGAAAAACCTATGCTAGCAAGTGGAAACGTTTTTCTTGCTGGGCAGAGGCTAAGAACATAGATCCCTTTTCAGCCCCTGTCCACGAGATTTTGGAATTTTTAGCGGAACTCTTTCATTCTGGTTCCGCTTCTGCTACAATCAGAGTTCAGTTAGCTGCCATTTCGAATTTTCACGTTGGGTTGTTTTCTAACAACATTAAGTCTCATAAGCTATGTAAAGCCTTCCTCAAAGCAACCACTCTGCATAGGCCCCCAATCAGGGACCCTCCACCTCCGTGGGATCAAATTTAGTGCTAGCGTCCCTAATCTTGCCACCTTTTGAACCTGCAGCATCTTGCTCCATGAAGTTTTTATCCTGGAAGACTCTTTTTCTAGGAGCCAATACTACTGCCAGAAGAGTTTCTGAGCTTCAGGCTCTATGTATTCATCCTCCATACTTAGTTTTTCATAACGATAGGGTCGCTCTAAGGACCAATCCTTCCTTCCTTCCTCCCTAAGGTTTGTTCACAAAATAATTTAAATCAGTCCATAGACCTTCCTGTGTTCTTTCCTAATCGCACCAATAAGGCAGAATATAAATTACACCAGTTAGATGTCCACAGACAACTGCATTTTTATTTGCATAGGACAAAGAACATCAGGAAGTCCGACCAACTCTTCCTTTCGTATGCTGATGGCAGACAGGGCCTTCCAGTCTCAAAGGTAACATTATCTAGGTGGTTGTCTCACATTATTTCTTTCATTTACCAGCTGAGAAACAAAGAACTATCTTTCAAACCAAAAGGCCACTCTAGTAGGGCATTGGCCACCTCAGTGGCTTTTCAATCTATGTTGCCCATGGAATCTATCTGTGCAGCTGTCATGTGGGCTAACCCACATACCTTCATTTCTCATTATAAACTAGACATGATTTCCAGAAACAGAGCTGATTTTGGTTCCACTGTTCTGAAGAGTTTGTTCCATTGAGTCACCCAGGATAGTAGGTGCTAGGGAGGCTGTCCCAACCAGCAAGAATGAAGGCGAGATAGACAACTTAACATAAAGAAGTTATGTACCTACCATAACGTTCCATGTTAGTTGTCTTCTTCTCACCTTCTTTCTTGCGTCCCACCCTCCAACCCCCTATCCTAGTGGATCAAGAGGAGCTCCCCTTTTCATGTTTCATTGGCTGAACCTTCTCTGGTTGTCCTTTTCTGCTTAGATAGCTTCACAGTTGGGCCCCAGGGGGCTTCTAGGGCAGAATTCTTCCTTAGTTATGTCTGGAATAGCTTTTTCAAACGAGATCTGGGTAACTACCGCCAGGCATCATGGGATATAGGGTAGCCTCGAGCCAGTAGACAGCTCTCAAGCTATTCAAGATGGCCGAGTTGGAGCAGAGGATCGGCTCCGAACCCAACCAGCAAGAAAGAAGGCGAGAAAAAGACAACTAACATGGAACATTATGGTAGGTACATAACTTCTTTTTTTTGTTTGTGCTATATATAGGAGCCTTAACTGTGTAGCTCTGAAATACCCCTTCAGATTGAGTAATGCCAATCTGCCCTGTTTGACTCTTGCTGTCTTTCCCACTCAGATAAAATCCTTCAACTCTGTCCAAGCCAGGCACAGGGAAGACAGAGCAGCAGATGCTCAGCAGCATGAAGGGGAAAGAAGGTTTAAAAAAAAATTACCCATCTGCACCTACAAAGCTGATATAAATTAATTGCTGATTGTGTAAAGGTGGTGGCTTGGAGAGGAAATTTTAACTGAAGAAGTTGTGGGACGAAAACGTAAATTTGAGCTTGTCAGCGTTTATCTTGGATGTTTGTTTGTGTATTTATTAAAGTATGTTGAGTGCTACTACCAGTTTGGAACCTTTGTGCTTTTTTCCCTGTTATCTGTTTTAGCTTTATTATTTTTGTATCTGGAAAAGATCTGAAACTGTCTCAAAGTATTCTGCAACACTATAATGTCTTTTCTGGTTTTGTCAGGTATACAGTAATATTGACTTCAAATATATCCAGTTTTTCTTGACTACCATATCAGTTATATCCTTATTTTCTTTGCTAGTGGTTCTAAATATAATGCAAATAACTAAGGGGTAAGAGGACACCCCTGCCTGTTTCCTCTGCTGAAGCAGAAATGATTAGTGAGGACCCCACCCACTTTAATTTTTGCCTCCAATCCCTCATACATCCTCCTAATCAACCTTATAATTTTATCAGGGAATGCAAATGCTTCAATTGTCTTGCTCATAAAGCCCCAGTTTACTCTGTCAAATGCTTTCTCTGCATCAAGTACCACCAATAACAGTGGTATTTTCTTACATTCTGCTTCTCTCTGGATCATCAGTGTTCTGCTAATGTTGTCAAATGTTTGTCTTCCCTCCTCAAAACTGCATTAATCCATATCTATCAATTTTGGCATCACTTTTGCCGTTCTTTTAGCCATTATAGGTATAAACACTTTATGATCATGGTTTAGTTTGAAATGGGTCTAAATGAAGCTGGATGTGATGGATCTTTACCCTCTTTAGGTATTACAGCTACCACCACTTTCTTCCAGGATGTTAGTACTTCTTCTCCTCTTAAAATACTTTTAAAACCTTCCAGATCTTTATCAGCATTTTCCCTCCTAGCTTCCAACTTCCCAAGGAATATCATCCATTCCTGGAGACTTTCCTGTAGATTGGTTTTACATCACCATTTTTATCTCATCTCCTCTGGTCCTATATGTTAGTAATTGAACCTCATCTACCTCTAACCTTGGCATATTTAATTATTCCATAAACATTTTCATTTGTACCTTGTCTTGATTTCCATATTTCTCTACTGTATATAGACTTTCATAGAATTTACAAAATATTTCTAATACCTCTACTGGAACTTGTTACCTTCCTTGTTATAGGCTCTCTAAGTCTGGCGACAGCCCTTTCTAGTTTCTGTTGCCTAAGGCATTCTGCTAAAAGTTTTTGTGCTCTAGGGTTGTTATCAAAAACAGTTGCTTAACAGCAATCTTTCTAAACTTACGCATATTATCAAGGTAATCCCTTATTTTATGTTTAGCATTTTGCAGTTGCTCCTCTTCTTCTGCTGTGAGATACCCCGTATTCGGCAATACTGTAGCATTTAAATCTTGTTACTTCTTAACCATATCTTCTTTTCGTTTATTTCCATCGTATTTTCAAACTCCACTTTAATTTTATCCCACTTTCTAGCTATATTTTCAGAAGAAATTTCTATCTTCTCTAATAGCTCCTGAATAATTTCTACTACGCATTCCTTAAATTCCTCCCTTTTCAACAGATAGGTGGGAAAGTACCAGTGTCTCAATTTTATTTCATTACACAGTGTTTTTGTTTTAGTTATTATTAATGCATGAGAAATATTTATTGGGTGCATATCAAGACCTTCAGTTAAATGCACATGTTCCTGTGAAATGTAAATTCTGTCTAGCATAGCCCAGTTTTTGTATCTTGGGGAAAATATGTAAATTCACTCCAAACTCCTAGTTCTGAATTCACAGCTTCCTTGCAAAATATTTTCATAAATGTCTTTAAATGTCTACCCTCCTTTGTCATACTTTCCCTTCTGCGTCCCAGACACATCTTCACTGCGGCAAATCAAATTCCAGTCCTTATATATAAGTAATATTCCTTGCTGAAAGCTGATTATTTCTCCCAGCCTTTTCTTAACCTCCATTATAGCAGTTTTAGGTGGAATATAAATACCTGTCAAGGTAATCCTCCTACCTTGCCAGTAGCTCCTTAGTGCTACAAATCTACCATTATTTTTTTATCCTCTTCTGTCTCTGTTGGAGCTCCTCTTGCAGATAATATAAGCACTTTTCGTTTCCTTTGTCCCAGGTATTCCGATGAATAATCATCCTGAAAATCTTTCTTTATCAAATTCACATGTTCATTTCTTTCCAGGTGTGCTATTTTCACCTGTATTTTATAATATAGTTCCCTACTCTTTCTTTTTTGTGTTTATCTGTGAGACCATTGACAAAAGGAATTACAAAATGCATCATTATATTAAATAGTTATTATTCCCACCTTTTATGTATAGCAGCTTTTTTGTTTAATGTCTAGATTCTGCTTTTCTGTTACATACATACACTGTTTTGCAGGCTAAACTTTTATACAGGTGTTTCTTGTCATATCCATTTGAGCCTATGTCATATCTTACAAACCTTTCGTTTTATTGAAAGCCCCCACCAAAAAAAACCTTCCCTCGATACCCCCATAAAACCTGTTAACTTAATACTAACACACAACTATGTACAATGTCAGATATTTAAGTTTTACCCTCCTAATAAGAATGAATGTCCCAAACTGACAGCCACATTCATAGATTTGAGTTAATCTAAAAGAAATGTTCTCTATGCTAAGACACATGGTGTAGCCTATGCTTGTCCTAAGTGCTATCTGTTTTTTGTCTTATAGTTATTGCTCTTCCAACTAGAAAACACCTGAATGTTTTCAAAGAAGTATCCCATAGCCAATTTCTCTTTTTTTTCCTAACCAATTTCTCTTTATCGGATTGTCTCCATGGAGACATGAGGGCCAGATACAGAATTGCCACTAAGCATGCATTTATTTGTGAGAAAAAAGCCTTATAATAGTCAGTATTCTTTGTCATTTACTTGCTTTCAGTTAAAACACGCCACTAGATCAAGCTAAGGGACTTAATTCAGTCATTCCTCCATGTACAAATGAGAAAAAGCACATGCATTTTTTGTCATGCTCTTTTAACCAGGCTTTTCTTTTCTTTTTTTTTTTTTTTTTTTTTGTTTTTTTTTTTTGTTTATATTGCAGTGCCTACAGTTCTTAAAACTGAACAAGAAGAGATAAGGGAGAAAGAAAAAAAGGAGCACTGTTTAACAATTGTATCCCCACTACACTTAAAATAACTGAGAAAACTTTACTTTAGGCAGTCATGCATTTTGAAAATAGTACTACTAAAATTGTGTTTTACTTACAGTTAACTTTCTCCCTCCTCTTCCCCTCCCCTAAGTATTTTTCGGAACATTAATGACATGAAGTAGGGCATATGCTTTAGTGTCCCCTCAAGTCCAACAAAGTCCACCATATTCCAGGTTTTCTTGTTCTGTCATATTTCACAAATGTACTGTTCATCTTCATCTGTCCAATCCTGTCTCTGCTTCATTTCCAGCATACTCTCAATTCTCCTAGTCAGTTCTCGTGCTCCCTTCCTCCTCTCCAGCATTTTCCATTGAAACATTAGGAAAGGTTTCAGTGGGACAGTCTCTCTGCGGTCTTTATTACCAGAAGAACAATAGGCAGAATCTCCTTCTGTTTCACAGCTCACTTTTTGTTGTACAAACTTTTGTGTTTCTTCTTTAGCATATACTTCAACAAAAATGGCTTTGTCCCTCCAGGGAAGAATATTTTGAAGATAGCTGTCTACAGCAGTTTGACTGTCATGCCTGCTTCTCAACATTCCCTGAATAGTGAAATAAATGTACTCCTCTTCTGCCTGATGTATAATAAGTAATCATTCTCCACAAACACTGTTTTGTCTCCCACTTTTAGTACTTTGTCCTTCTGCCACAGTTTTGTCAAAATCAACTACTTCTGCTGGTAGGATTGCATCTATACTGTTAAATGTCTAGGTTGCTTTTTCTTAGCCAGGTTTGGAGCATACACATATGATGTAACTTTTCAATTAACAACTCCTGCTCTTGAGTACTGGTCAATTTGTTTGTGCTTTCATAAAATTAATACAATCTGTTCCTTCCATCTTCTGTGGTACAGAGGGATGCTTTTTCCTCTAATGCTATTATTTTTGAAACGTCTCTTCTTGAGCAGTCTCAGATTCAGCCAGTTTTTCTTCATTTCAGACTCTGATTTTTGCAGTTTTATCACCTTATCTGAATATATGTTTAAAAGTCTTCCATTTTTTCCAGCCTTTTGTTGTTTGAATTGATATACGGATTCACTGTTTTTGTTTATTTTAACCACGTCTTTGTGCAGTTGTCTTGTTTTCTTCTAGGTTACTGGAAGTTATGTCTGGAGCTTGCACTGCTTTTTGCTGAACAGCTGCAGTATGTTTCCCAGTAAGTGCTTTTTTCTCACCTTTTTGTAGCTGATTTTCTTCAGGTCCTCTGTATTTCTTTTTGCTGGCATCCAGGCAGTATACTTACTTGCCAGTTATTGAAATTTACCCAGAAGCACAAATGTCCACTGGCTTCTCTGCCAAGTTTCTGTTTTCACACTGGGAGAGCTAGAATTAAGCCATACTCATTGTGTAGCCATCTTAGAAGCCTCCCGGAAGTCATGTCTTGTGTCAAAGCTGGAGCTTGAACTAATTTTTGCTGATCAGCTGCAGGATTCTTCTCAGTCAATGTTTTCTCCTCACCTTTTCTAGTAGATATTCTTTCAGGTTCTCTTAGTTTCTTCTTTGCTGGCATCCAGGCCATGTACTTACTGTCAGTAACTGAATTTATTAAATGTGACAAGAGTTCCTGGCCCTTGTGTTTCAATTTCTTTTTCACAGTGAGAGAGCTGAAGTTGAGCTGTTGATTAGTGTGCAGCCATCTTGGAAATTGGAGAAGAGGACTTCCACTGCTGTTAAGTCCAGTTTTAGAGATGTGTGTCTGCCAGTGATCAGTAGACCGACGTTGTGCTTACATTCAGTCAAACCACAAGAAAAGTGTATATGCTGATAGGCTTACTGCCACAAAACTGTGATCCTGTTTTTGAGCTGAGGTTTTGGGAACCCTGTCTGGTAAGTGTCTTCCACTGCTGCAACACATCAAGAGACTGGCCTGTTTGCTATATGAATTTGGTCCTCCCCCTTTTCTGCTCATTTCAGTAATAAAAGGGGGTTTGTTTGTTTGTTTATTTGTTTGTTGGAAGGGTTAGCCTTACTGGACAGAATCTATTTATAGATTGTACCTGAGAAATAAAATAAAAACCAAGAGTCCAGCTGTCACATCAAACACCATTTATTAAAACACACTAAACACAAAGCTTTCGAACCTCGCTAATTCTTTTTCAATGCACATAACTAGAAATTAAAACCAATCATTTATATATATGTCACAAGCCTATCAAACACCATCTTCACATTACATGTCCATGTTAGAACATACATATAATACATTAATTATTTTAGGACTGATACCACCCCTGGTCTAAACAATGTATTCTTAAACCAGTTTTAAAGAAAAGACAATGCTATATTTGATTTTTTAATGTATTTTTTGTATTTTCTATGTATTTTTATGGTGTTTCGTGTTTTCTTATACCCCGGCTGCTATTATAACTCTTTGTTATTACTGTTCATTTTATTTATTACATAATATGCATATTTTAACATGGTTTTATTTCTCTGATTAGTGGTGTTGTTGGGTCCACTTGGCCACTTACATAAGGCTTTTTGAGTTATTGAGTATTGATTGTACCTGAGCAGAAAAGGCTCTATTGAAAAAGCTGTATAGGTTGACAAATTAGGCTAGCAACATATCATATACAACTGATTAGGACATTTAGATGTGCAGCAGGACAAAAAAAAATGAAAGAATAAAAATCAATGATAATAGAGACAGCTGGTAGTTCTCCAAATAAAATAACTTGGCATCTGGTGAGGATTGATAGTGAATGGTCATGGATTTCTAGTTAGGATGTCAGAGCCAGAAGAACAGTACAGTGCTATCTAGGTGTAGTATTTGACATGATTAGATATGACTTTGAAAATGGAACTATGTAGATGTGTACTTATTGCTGAGAGTCTTGAGTATATACAGCAATAAGGAAGACATCTTCATAATGTTCAAGCTGAGGTTACAAAATTTTGATGCAATTGAGACACAGTGCAGACTGGAAAATAAGTTGTTGACTGCAACTGAGATGAAAATATAAGTATCTTGATTTTTTTGATTATTTTTACAGATCACTGTTTTTAAAATTTAATATATATATATATAGCACTTTGTCTATTCTGTATCTTTACAAATCCTTATCTGTTTAAAAACTTTCATTTGTGTCTCTAGTGCTTGCTGGCTGTAGGCTATTGTTTTAACTGAAGCATTTCCTCTGTGTAATTATCTTTTGGCTAGTGGGGGCTGGTTCTTTTGTGTTCTGAAAAGCTGTTTTGGTATTTAAGCCCTAACTTTGATAGGGTTTCTGTCTTTACACACACTGCAGACTGGAAAAGAAGTTGTTGACTGCAACTCAGCTGAAAATACAAGTATCTTGATTTTTTTGATTATTTTTACAGATCACTGTTTTTAAAATTTAATATATATATATATATATATATATATATATATATATATATGTATATATAGCACTTTGTCTATTCAAATCCTTATCTGTTTAAAAACTTTCATTTGTGTCTCTAGTGCTTGCTGGCTGTAGGCTATTTTGTCCCACCCTCCCGCTATTTTGTCCCACCCTCCCTCTCTGTTGGTGTCTTGCTCTTATACTTGGTGGCTTTGCAGTTGCCCACCCCTACTGTGACACTCCTCCCAGTCTAGTGTCATTAGCTCATTCTGCCTAATACAGAGAGAACATTTGATAAAGCCTTCTGTTCCTCATTTTTCCCTTTCAAAAAGTAAAACAAAACTTTTTTTTTTTTTTTTTTTCTTTCGCCTGAACCTCCTTGTGTTCTGACTGTGCTTCTCAAACATTTTGGAATTATACAGTATATTTCAGAGCATTTATTATAACTGTAATAGCCTTAATATTGCTACAACTCAAGTGCTCTAGGTTGCACTGCATCTGAAGTGTTTGTGTGTTTTAGCTGCTTTTCTGTATATATAGACTTTTCTGTTTCTTTTACTAAATAAGCTCTGTAAAGTTGTTTTATTGCATTTCTGCCTGTATTTCTGAGTTTTTTTTGCACTTTTAAAGTTTGTTTTTGCTTAGTTTAATTGGTAGGCTACACACTCAAGTGCTAGCAATTAAAAGCATTTACTGTGTTTCTGTACCTAATTTCTGCTACTTTGTAAAAAAAAAAAAAAAAAAAATTCCTTGTTTCCTGCCTTTACTGAACTAGAATAGTCCAGTCTTCAGGTATTGCTGATCTCTGTGCTGTGTCATAGTTCCTGTGTTGCCCACATCCTTATTTGGATAGGAGGAAGCTTCTTTGTTCACCAGTGAGAGTGGGGAGCTCTGAGCAGCCTATCTGTCCCTTGAGGAGTGGTTCCAGCCCAGTGACCTGTAGCTTATGGGCCGTTTTGGGCCATTTCCTATCTCTTTCTAACCCCCTGCTTTAAAGCCAGCTTTAGCGCACTTTTGCGCTTGTAATTTAAAGTTTGTCCTGTTTTTTGCATTTACCTGTTGAGGCTACACACTCAAGTACGCTAGCCTGTGTCACATATTTACTGCATTTTCCTGCTATTTGTTGAAAAAAAAGAAAAACAAAAAAAAAAATTATTATCCTTGTTTCCCGTCTTTCCTAACCTAGAGTAGTCCAAATACAGGCTTTGCTGTATTCTGGACTTTTGGAAAGTTCCTGTGTTGTCCATTTCCTTTCTTGGATAGAGGGAGGTTTCTTTGTTCACCAGTGGCAGTGGGGAACTTAGAGCAGCCTATCTATCCCTGGAGGAGTGTTCCCAGCACAAGAATCTGGTAGTCTATTGGCCATTTTGGGCCAATTTCTAGCTCTTTCAAATCCCCCTGTATAAAACCCGCTTTGGTGAGGTTTTTGCACTTGATACTACTCAGCCAAGCTCCTTGTGGTCCTGCAGAGTGGTGCTAGCAGCAGAGAGGCTAAAAGAGCGACTGCTAACCTGATAAAAGTGTTTTTTCCTGCTACTACCTGGGCGACTGTCCGATCTAGCTAAACTGCAAATATTTCTGCTTCTTGAACTGTTTTAAACTGTCTAAAGTTGTTTTTGCACCTGCACTTTTAAAGTTTGTCCTGTTTGTTGCATTTACTTGTTGAGGCTACACACTCAAGTGCGCTAGCCTGTGTTACATATTTATTGCAATTTCCTGCTGTTTGTTGCAAAAAAGAAAAAAAAAACGTTATCCTTGTTTCCCATCTTTCCTGACCTAGAGTAGTCCAAATACAGGCTTTGCTGTATTCTGGACTTTTGGAAAGTTCCTGTGTTGCCATTTCCTTTCTTGGATAGAGGGAGGCTTCTTTGTTCACCAGTGGCAGTGGGGAGCTTGGAGCAGGCTATCTGTCCCTGGAGGAGTGTTCCCAGCACAGGAATCTGGTAATCTGTTGGCTGTTTTGGGCCAATTTCTAGCTCTTTCAAGTCCGCCTGTATAAAACCCGCTGTAGCGCGGCTTTGGGTGATTTTGTGCATAGCGCTTCATCGAGCAGCGCCGCTTATTTGGGTTTGAGCCTTGGAACTGATCTAGTTCTCATAATAAACACCCTATTCCTATGCTAAAGCCTAGCACTTGCTCACTAAAGCAATTATATAAGTCAGCACTAAAAAAATTAAAACCCCTACACCCTCACAAACTCCCCTTGAGTAACTTGTTCCCCATTGGCCCTTTTTTTCAATTATAAAGGAATTCCCAATACTATTCTAGCATGTCCAAAGGTCAGTTGTCAATCTCCTCTCCGGTCCAGCTGGTGAACCTGGGAATCTTGAGGCAATGTTACAACTGCCTAATGTACACAGACAACCCTCTCCTCCTCCCAACAAATTCCAACACATGTGAGAGATGCAACCATATAGCCAAACTGGAGGCTAAGCTCTCTCAACTCAGTACTGGCGTAACCAGTCAGGAGGAGAAGGAAACCACACTCACTACAGTTCCAGTCTCACATAGACCTGCCACGACAGCAAACCAAACACATAAACACACAAAAACATACTTGGAGGCTCTAAATAAAAATCTGCCTAAGCAGCAGAGACCTCCAAAGCAGACACCCAAGCAACCGCTACCCCAAAACAAAACACATGCAACACATAGCTCACAAAGCCAGTGTGCCGAACAGTCACAGCCCTTAAGGCTAAACAACACACCTGATACACTTGTAATAGGTGACTCTATCATCAGGCACACTGACGTCCCGCTCACCAGGCTGAACAAGGAGAAGGTCACGGTGAGCTGCCTATCGGTGCTAGGATCCGCCACATAACACAAGCACTCAGGTCACTCCAAGGCAAGTACAAATATGACTCAGTCATTGTCCATGCTGGTGTGAATGACCTGAGACGTACCTCCCTGGACTACATGAAAAGAGACATAGAGGAGCTCTCTGGGCATGTAGCCCAGGCCGGTATGACCCTTACCTTGAGTAGCATCTTACCCTCACCAAGAATGATGCCACAGTATGAAGACAAGATTATCAATTTCAACAATTGGCTTAAGTATTGGTGTCATTCAAAGGGGATCCAATGCCTGTCAGCCTGGGATGACATGTTCGTCAAGCCACGATGCTTCGCTAGGGACGGCTTGCACCTGTCACCCCCTGGCTTTCGGATATTGGCAAAGGCTCTTGCTACCCCCATAGTGCCTTTTTTAGGCAAGGCTCAAAAGACAAACCCACCTCCATAGGTATCACAAGGGATAAGAAACTAAGAGTAATGCTACTCAACGCCAGAAGTCTAAACCTCAAGATGCACGCACTCGAAACTCTCCTTAGCATGGAGAACATCGATATCTGTGCAGTAACAGAAACCTGGTGCAAGGCTCTTGAGAGCACCCCAGCACTACCAGGTTATACCTCATACCATGCTTTTCGGCCCCAAAACTTGGACCGAACCACAAAAGGAGGGGGAGTATCAATATTCATCAAAGATACCCACACCTCCAGGTTGGTGGCACAGCACGAAGCATCAGAGACTATCCATGTGCAACTAACAGTGGGTAAAACTGCCTTCCAGCTTATAGCCTGCTACAGACCACGCTCCCAAACCCAGGAACCCCACTCGGCCTTCCTGAGAACACTGGAAAATATGAAGGTCTCTCCAAACACCATTATATTGGGTGACTTCAACTACCCAACCATAGACTGGGAGCATTACTCTAGCTCCAACACCCTAGCCCAAAGGTTCCTAGAATTTATAAACTCAAATGCTATGGAACAACTTGTTACCACTCCCACAAGAGGGGAAAACATACTGGACCTGATCATCACCAACATGGGGACTCTATGCTCCAGACCAGAAGTGTATCCCTCACTGGTAAGATCAGACCATAAACTAATCTCACTGGATATTCACATCCCGACCCCACCCCATGCCCAGAAAACCACAGTGAAAAACTTCTATAAAGCAAATTTCACACTCCTCAAAACCGAGGTGGAATCCTTCAAAGCCCCCGGGCCTCTGGATAATACGGCCCAGACCACAAAATCCTTTATAAACGCATTCTATGAACACCTTCAGGAATGCATGGATCATGCAATCCCAAATAAAACCAAGACCCAGTCCTCCAAAGGCAGACATCCTGTCTGGTGGACCCCAGCCATAAACACACTATACAATAGAAGGAGGAAGCTACTACATGACAGAGCAAAATCCCAAAAAGGGAAGGCATCTCTGATCAGTATTAGCAAAAATCTACGGGCACTCATAAAATCGTCTAAGGCCAGCTTCGAGAGAAAAATTGGACAGGACACTAAGGATAATCACAAGGCTTTCTTTAGTTATGTTAGGAATCTGGGTGGGAATTCCCAGATATGCTCAGAATTAGTCCAAAATGACAAAAAATACACCGAACCCACAGACATTGCCAACATCCTAGCTGACAGGTTCAGCGCAAACTTCTCCCCCCCCCCCCTCCCCACCAAAAGGGCTAATATCTATCCCAGCAGAGTGCTGCTCCCCTGACATCTCAGATGCTCAGGTAAGAGCTGCCCTCTCCAAAGCAAGAAACACAGCATCAATGGGACCAGACGGTGTCCCGGGCTGCGTCCTACATGAACTCCAAGAAGAACTAAACCCAAACATAAAACTACTGTTCAATCTCAGCCTTACTACAGGATATGTACCCAAAGAGTGGCGTACAGCAACAGTGGTCCCTCTCCACAAAGGTGGTGCCTCAACGGATCCTGGAAACTATCGCCCCATAAGTCTCACTAGCTTGGTCTGCAAAGCTATGGAAAGGATCATCATGGACCTTATAAATAAAGATATTGGGGACCTACAGACACTGGATCCTACCCAGTTCGGCTTTGTTAAGGGCAGATCCTGCCTCTTAAACCTGGTCAATTTCTTTGAAACAGTCACCAAGGCCATTGACAAGGGGAAGGTGGTCCACACAGCCTACCTGGACCTCGCAAAGCCTTCAATACAATACCCCACTCGGGCATTATAGATAAGCTCACCAGCTTAAATATAAACCCCTATGTCACTAGATGGGTTGCAAACTGGCTCAAGGACAGAACCCACATGGTTAGAATAGCTGGAGCCATGTCAGACTCCAAACCAGTTACAAGTGGCATCCCACAAGGCTCAGTCTTGGGACCTCTCTTGTTCGGTATATATTTCTCTGAGGTACAGGCCAACATGGAAGGACTGTGGCTGACCAAGTTCAGATGACTGCAAACTGGGCACCATAATAGACTCTCCAGCTGACACAAGCATCCTCCAAAAGGGCCTCATAGAAACAGACAACTGGTGCCAGAGCCATGGCCTCAAGCTAAACGCCAAAAGTGTATAGTCATCCCTTTGGCAAAACAAAGTGCCCACAAATTACCACATAGGTGGTAATCCATTAAGTACAGAAGAAGTAATTAGGGACCTGGGGACCCAAGTTGATAGCAATCTCTCATTTGACAACCACGTGGCCAAAGTGGTTAGAAAAACATTTTATATAGCCCACCTAATCATGAAGGGATTCACATCTAGATCAGGGAGGTCATCGTGCCTCTTTACTCATCCCTCATCAGGCCCATAATTGAGTACAATGCCCTTTTGGGATGTACCTTACCAGACACCTGCAGCAACTGGAAAGACCCCAAAAGTACCTCACCAAGAGGATCAAGGGGCTCAAACAGATGCCGTATGCTGCCCGGTTAAAGAAACTCCAGCTCTACTCAGTGGCATACCGCCTGCTCAGAGGCGATCTGTGCCTGACTTATAAAGCCATGTCCAACCCGGAATTAATGGACATGCTGCACCTCAGAAAATCCAAATCCCATCGAGCTACGCGCTCGAGGGACTTAAACCTCAGCACTGAAATAAATAGGACATGCTGGAGGGACAGATTCATAACCCAGAGGCTCCCTTCACTCTGGAATAAAATCCCAGTCCAGGTTAGGCAGAGTCCCTCACTGACTTTTTTCAAGAGGAATCTTGATGAGTGGATGGGAGATCATAGGTTTACCCCGGGTATCACTTCTGTGTCACTGTTAGACAGAAGCGCAGTATACTAACCTCGAAAAAGGGCATAGCAAAATTAATTTAAAATGGGTGGCGAAAGCCATACACACTCTGGCTAGGCTTATAAATGCCCTAGGGCAGATAGCCTAGTATGAACCTATGTCTTCTGTCAATGTCTAGACAAGGGAAATGAAATATAATATTCAATGGAAAATACCCAGTATACACTTAAACATGGTAAGTATAAAATGCAGAACACAGGATCCACTATGAAAAGTCGAAACATAAATACCAGCAATGATACTGAATGAAAAGAACTTCTCAAAATGTGCTTGCTGAAACTCTGAGAGTAAAATCCAGATGGCAAAGCCCCCTCCTGAACTCCCATGTGGAAAGTTTCAACACCCACACTCCTCTTAATTATGCATCTGATGTTGTCAGTCTTCACTTAATCCTTGACTGTGGGTTCAGTTCTGTAAGTCGACTTGGCTGTTATTCCAGCTTGCACCTTCCAAAAACTCTCAAGTTTAGCTTTACCCATAATCAAGGGAGCCTGCAGGATTTTTTGCAGGGTGGTGTAAACCCAAGCCCCGCCTATGCAGCCCCACCCACTTTGCTGCCCCCCGCCCACGCAGCTATTCCAGTGTCCCATTACTATTTCTACCTATTTGTCATAGACACTGTTTAAATCTCTCAGTGTGCATACTGTTTTATGCTTTACTTCTACACTGATTACAGATATTTGGATTTCATTTACAACTTTTATTTCAGATTTTATAGCACAAACATTGATAGACATTTACTAAACCTAAACAAAGCAATAGTCTTACAATGAAAAGAGACTTAGCATTAAAACTTCTCTACCTTTGAAACCCACATTCACTGAAACAACATTGAAACCTGCATTCAAAGAAAATGCATCTGGCCAGTGGCAGGATAAGTTTACCTTTGGGCTGTTTTCAAATCATAGGCTCCTTGCACACATTTTTAGAACCAATCAAAAGTTATTTGATTCACTTTCCTGACTGTATTAATTATACTATATAATAATTGAATTATATCCCTTGTATAATACAGCACCACTTGCTAGAGTGTGTTTTAAATTTATAGTTCTGAACATTTTTCCTTTAAGCAATGAAACAAATCATATGAACCAATAATGACAACCTGCCCAATTCAGAACATTTCAACCATAAAGGGCCACTCAAACTTCTGTCATACAATCCACCAATATCAGTCAATATGCAGAATCTCTGCAGAAGTAAAAGTCATCTGAATAAATTCTACATTAAAGAGATCTGAAACTAATGCAAAGGTTGTTGCTAGAAAACTTTATATTTCAGTGTTTCATCTACAAATTCAGTGCCTACTGATCTTAAAGAATAAATTGCCCATGCTACATTAAAAAAATGGTAAGTTGGTAATACTGCAATAGGGAATGGGTGGCAAGTTGAAAAACTGGTTCATAGTTACTAGGCATTTCCTCCAAAGGAGGACATTCTCAGGACTGCAGCACCCCATCCCCTTAAAATACAAATCTATATGCTGTGGGAGTAGAACATATAGCCCACTACATCAAGATGTAAGTATGCTACCTACTGTGCTACTAACACTGCTTTCAAATTCTATACCACAATAGTGATACCAATTGCTTATCAAAAC